>NC_051392.1:17155496-17167996 GCF_015228065.2 Penaeus monodon | reverse complement strand
CCCAAGTCTCCAAGTATTAGTTTTTTTTTCTGAAATTTATTTCGGGAAAGGATTTTGACAATTAAAAAACCACGCACGAAACGCAAAAACCCCAAACACACAAACTGTAAACAGTTTTCTAAAGGGTTTGGAGGGTTTTTCTTTTTAAACCCTGTCCCCCCACCCCCCCTTTCCTTTTCCCTTTTTGCAAAAAAATACGCAGGGGGCCCGGGTTTTTAAAAAAGGGGCAAGTCTTCTGCCAGAGGGGAGACAGGGGCAGCCTGCGACAGAGGGCCCACAGGGGATCACTATTTTGTCCCCCCTTTCCGTCCTCCTGCCCCCGGGGAAGCCAAAGTTTCTTGGGGATTCCCTTTCCCTGTAAAAACCCAGGGAGTCACCCCCCTTTTTTTAAAACTCGCCCAAAAATAATCCGTTTTTATTCTGATGGCAGGGGTTTTCCCCCAAACCTCAAAAACACACAATTCACAGAAGCTCTGTTGCCAAAAAAAACATCTGTAAAAGCCCCCTCCCCTTTCCCTTTTTAACTGCACTATGGGTTTCCCAAAACCTCTGCTGACCCGTTTCCCCTACATCATGTTTGCCCTACTACTTCATGCTGCCCAAACCCCTCCTGCCCAAAGTTTTGGGAAGATACATCATTGCACTCCCCAAACCCGGGCCCACCTCCCTTGCCAATTCTTCCGAACCTTGTCAACAAAACCCAAGACTCGCGTTCTACTCATAGAAACCTTTTCCTCTCAGTTTTAAAAGAAAATTGGGTCCCGGGTTAGTCCCAGAGAAAGCTTTTTCTCTCCCTGCACTGGGCCCCAGTTTACATGATTTTGTTTCTTTCCAAGAATACAAAAACTAAACTCTATATCAAAAAAACCCCTACTGGCAATTTTTTTCCCTTTTTCAAACCAACAAAAAAAAAGGGTGGGTCCCTTCACGCCCCAAGGGGTGACGTGAAGCATGGTTGGGTTGCCTAGAAAAGTTTTAAGTGCTTGCATCCCTTTCTCTTTTTCAGCTCCCAACCACTGGTTTACCTATTTTCAAAAAAGGGAAAGCAGTTTTTGAAATAAGCCCTCCCTGCCGGGGTCACAGCCCCTCCATCATCAAGACTTCTCCCAGTGCCCCCTCGTGGCCACCCATGGGAAAAACTGAGCCCCTTGCGGCCCCCGGCAAAAACTGTGGGGGACTCGGAGCAGGGGGGAGGCCCCCTAGGAAAGGGAGTATGGCTCCCCGGGCCCATATGGACACACTCAGCCCATACCAACTCCTGCCCCCTAACCACCCGGGGTTTAAGGGGGGAAAGCCAGGGGGGGTGAGCCTCGCCAGCCCTTTCCCCCCCAAAAAAACCCTTTCGGGCAACGCTTCAATTTAAAGGGAAATATGCTGGGGGGAGGGGGGGCTTTTCCCCTCCCACTCGGGAAAAGCGGGGGCGGGCTGGGGGCCCCCTTCTGGGAGGGAAAACGTGGGGGCACAGGAGGGAATGAGAATTTTTTGGGGTCCCCCCCTGCCCCGGGCAGGGGCCCCCCCCCCCCACCATGAAGTTGTGGGGCAAACCCCTCGTAAATCCCACGGGCGGGAGGGGGGGCCCCTACGGGCCGCCGCCCCCCTTTTTTTTGGGGGGCAGCGTGGCCTGATTTGGCGGGAGGTGGCGTCCCACCTGGGGGTGACTCCCCCGAGGTTTAAACCCTCAGGCTATTTTCCCGGGTTAAGCTTTTTGGAACATCCGGTCCGGAAGACTGAAGAATGGTTTTGGGCTTCACGTCTTTATTCCCTTTTATATTTTTTACTGATTTTTTTTAAAACTAGATGGAAAGGGGCGTTCTATGAAAAAACTTGCATCTGGGGCCGAAAATTTGCCCCGGGGCGAGATATTTCCCTTTTTGGGGGCCGGACTTAAATTTGCAGTATTCCGTTTTTGACCGAGCTGGTATGAGATGTTTTTGGACCCATGGTTGGGGAAGTGTTTCCCAGCAGCGAAAAATAGCCCCCTTCTCCGGGAACTTGTAGGCCCCAGAGAATGAGGTTTCCTGGCCCCTTTGGTACCAGTGCCCCAAAAACCCCACATCGCTGGATATGGGGTTTTTAGTGATTAGGTAAAGGGGCCCCAAGGGATGACCACATTTTGTTAGCAACAATGGAGGACCTCCAAAAACTGCAGGGGTTTAACCAGATCCCGGTTTTTTGTGGCACTGATCATAGGTTGGTTGGGGGCTACCCGCGGGCCCCATTTAAAAACTCCCTGTCCTTAATGGCCACCCTAGGGTTTTCTGTTTGGGAAAAGATGGGGGGAGGAGGATTGTGCCCTTAAATTCGCCAGGGAAATTTCTGTGCCAATTCACAGGATTTGAAAAACAATTTTTTTTATGGGACTTTTCCCAAGTGCGAAACCCTCGAAGCAGCCTGGAGATTTTGGGGGGCCGTTTGAAGTGGGTGTGTGGCTGGGTTTGAAGGGCCCAATTTCAGGTCTTGTGTCGGTTTCCTTGGTGCGTAGGGCCCTTTGGACACTGCGGGGAGAAGGGAAAGGAACATTTTCATCGGGGAATCTTGCTGAGGAGGTTAAAGGCCCATTTTTTGGGGGAAAAACGACTTTGGGCCCTTCCTACCAACCCCCTGAAAAACCGAACTCAACCCCTTCCCCGCGGGTAAAACTCCCGCCCGATTGGATGGGGGAAATGTTGGGGGTTCGTAAATTTTTGGGCGGGAGTATTTTGACCCAGTTTTTAACCAGGGGGGACCCCCCAAACCCATTTTTGTTTGGGAAATGTAAAAATTTGTTAAAAAATATTGGGGCTGGATCCCCCATCAGCGAGGAGCCCCAAGGGGCAGAAGGGAAATATTTTAAATACAGGGCCGGGGAATATATAGATCTTAGGGGGAAATAGATCCCACAGGGTTAAGGTTAGATTAGTTTGGGGGTTGGGGAACCACATGTACGTTTTTCCAGGGGGGATTTTGGATTATATGAAACCCCGTAGTGTTATTTTATTTGCCCTTTCATTTACCACCCTGGCTTTCTGCACAGGGGGTGGGCAAAACTGTGTACATTTGATGCATGGTTATAACATATAAAGGTTTTTACATTTTAATTTTTTGGCTTAACATTTTTGTTTATAAGTAAAATACAAATTTAAAAAAAGGAAAAAATTACACTCATTTTTTCTTCCTCTTTCCCCCCGCCGGGGTCAGCTTGGGGGATGGGGAAAACCCTTGGTTTCATTTATATGCAGTCATGTTTTGCACATTCCAAAAATTTTGGATATTTGGTATCTTCTAAACCCTTAGAGGGTATGAAAAAAGTTACATAGTTTTTCCCCTACCTCATGGGTAGGGGGTTTTGAAAGGGTGTAACACCTGGCACTGTTTTACAAGTTTTTTTCTTTTATTTTTCCCTTTCACAGTTTTTCAAATTTGTTTCTTCAACCCTCAAAAACTGTACTGAGGGTGCCCCAAACAAACTATATCCGAGCCTGACCTTTCGGTCACAAAATCCCCTGTCTTGTTCTTTTTTTTTATAAACCATAGGTGAATGAATCTTGCCTAAAACCCCTCATAAATGCTTTATGCTTTCAGCTTTTGGGGGTTGGAAAATTTAAACAACCCCCAAAGGCAAAATCCTCTTTAAAGGAACTTTTAAAATTGTTTTAAAATCCGGGGGAAAAAGGGACCCCCAAGGGTCCCATATCCACACTTTGGGTTGTCACATGCGACTTTTCCACGATCAGCATTATCATGCCCCGGGGGTTCCAAAAATGCATGGAATGGAATCCCCACAAACGTATATCGTGGCCTCTTTTTTTTCCCCGATACACGTTTTTTCCCCCAGTCCCCCTTTTCAATTTAACTGCCCCTTTTTTCCGGGGTGTTCAGAGCCTGGAGAGCCTCCTGGGAAACACAGAATTTTTACCCCGAGCCTTGATTCAGTAAAAATTTTTGGGGGCCAGGGGTATTTCCCCCAACCCCAGTTTGCGTTTGTGCTAGCCCAGTCCCTGAACCCTCCCTTTCAATCTTTGGTACCCTTAAGATATTGGGCCCTTTTTTACAAAAAAAGCACATCCTGCTCTACTCCCAGACTGCAAAGACCTGTCAGTGTAGGGATTCCCAAGGGGCATTGGGGTAGAGTTTCAAGATGGGTCATTTAAAAAATTGCAAGGCATACTGCCTTTAAATATAGCCGGAGGGAACCTTTTTTTTTGGGGACAGTCGTTATAAAAACACTTAGGTCCCACATTTTCCACAGTGGGACAGAAAGTCCCTGTTTGGGGGCTTATTTTTGGATATGTTCAGCTGAGATTAAAATGTTTTTTACATGTTACTTGATTCCCTGGGTTTGAGATGAATCGGTGTGTCATGCAAAGTTTTGCTCCTCTGTTCTGGGGTTTTTTTTGTCTTTGAAAATCTGTTTCAATGGAGGGGTTCTCTAATTGATTTTAAACCAAATGTTGGTTTTTTTATATTAAAATTTTTTCGTAAAAAAAAGGGTAAGTTTAGTTTGGTTCTTATATTCACAATTCTTGTTGTTTAGGGGGACCAAGGGAAAGATCCTCATGGCTTCATTTTTTTTATATTTTTAAAATGTCCCAAATCTGATTCCTTGAACAAAAACTAGGGCAATGCTGATAATCTAGACTGACCGATGTATGGGCAAATTTAAAAAATCTTCAATATTGACATTGAAAAACCCTGGGGCTTTTTCCAACAAATGTTCCTAAATGGGTTCAGCGCTTTTCCCAGCCCTTTTTTTTCAGGTTTTTTGTGAAACACATCATTGACCTCCCCCAAGGTATTTGTTTTTGGGTGGCAGAGATCCCAGCTCAGTGCATTTTTATGAAACCGTGGAAAAGGGAATTTTTGGTTTTTTTTTTTAGTTTGAGATTTTTCAAACCCCCTCAATAGCCCCCGCTGAGAAAATATCTAGAAACATTGCATTCCCTTTTCCCCGGTGAGGATTTAATGCAAAAATCATCAGCTGGGAAATTTAAAGGGGTCATTTCCCTCAAATGGGATATTTGCCCAGTAACCCATGCATTAAGATGTTAAAAAATTGGGGGTAAATAAAACCCCCCTGAGGGGTGCCCATTTTTAAATCCTTTTTTATGAGTACTCTTAATGCTCCCGAAGAGAACCGGGGCCGACCGGGTTCGATAGATTCATATGAATCCTTTTAACAGTTTTCCCCCGAATACCAAAAATAGCTAGTTGCCGATTTTTTTTCTCTGTTTTTCAATTCAAAGGCAGATTTAAAAAATTTTTGAAAAAAATTTGCATGCCCGGGTTTTTTTTTGTTTAAATATTCTGCAAAAAAGTGCCCGACTGCTTTCCCTTTTTAGAAAAACCATACAGGGGGGGGGGATTTAAATTTTATGCGATACATAAGGGCCCTTTTTAGTATTATCCCCCTCAAGTACTTTGCACAACAGGGGGGCAAAAGGAAAAAGGGCCCCGCATTTGTCCCGTATGAGGGGTTTTGGGATGGGAAAAGATTTTAACTTTTTTGGGCCAAACTTGGGGGTGTTCCTTTTGATAGGCTGAAATTATACGGTGCAAAAGTTTGGGGTTTCCCGGTACCTGAGCAATGTGGCGAAGGGCGCGGGAAGTAATGCCCTCTTCCCCCCGGGGCGGTTGCCTTTTCCTTTTGAAGGGCATTTCTTTTGTTCCAATCGGTTTTTTTCGGCAAAGTCGGAGGGGTCAATAGCAGCAAAGGCTACTTTCTATATTAAAATTCCATCCCATTTTCCCCACTTTTCCAAATTGATCTTTTATCCCTTGTGGAAGTGGGTTTAGGGTGGAATTCTCGGCCCCCTGCTCTAGGGAGCATATTCGCCTGCTCTTGTGGGGCTGTGGGGGTGCGGTTGGGTTTTTTTAGAGTTTTTTCCTGTCCCGCCTATTAATTTTTCCCCCACAAAGTCACCACAGAGGTTTTACTTTTTGATACCTTGCAGAAAATTTTTCCCAGTGTTTTTCTACGAATTGAGTTTTTAAAACCCCGAATTTCCCTTTTTTGGGTTTGGAAAAAAACTGCAGAAGATTACCTGCCGTCTTAAATATCTTTATAACAATTAGCCCAAACTCCTGGACCCGTTTTTGTTCCTTGGCCAGAATAGGGTCATTGATCCCAACCCCGGGTTTCATGGGAGGGGCCCGGGGGCCTTTTTTTTTTTGAGTTTTCGTGAAAAGGCCCCTGGTTTTTATAGGCAACTTTTATTAAAAACCCGAAAAAATTTCAACAGCAGTTATTTTTTAGGTGTTATACCAGCGGCTTTAAAATGAAAACCCTTTTAAAAAAAAAAAAAAATTATACCAGTCATAGACCCGTCCTTGAATTTATGTCCAGGCCCGGTGGGTAATTTTCTGAGCCCAGGTGATTTTGGGGCTGAAAATCGTGTTACATATAGTCTGTTCGGATTGCCAAAAATGGTCCCCCTAAACTTTAAAATCTCGTACCAGTGAAGTACCCGACATTACCCCTGAAAATAAAATTTTTTCTAAATACGTAATCTAACCTTTCCACCTCCCAAAAAGGGTTTTTGTTCGTGTCATATACGGTTTAGTGATTTTACTATTGTGAAATGCTTGAATTCTTCCCCCCTTAAATATTACGCTGGTTGTCTCCAAAGTGTGGATGGGCCTTTCTTGAAAACGCCCATGCATTTAAAAGGGTTGGTTTTTGAAAAATTGGGGAGGGGGAAATAGCCAGAAATTTAGGGGTAAACTGGCAAAATTTAAAATTTTACAGTTAAAAATCCCCGAGGCCGTCTTTGGGTTTTGGGTGATGAATTGAACATCAGTTTTTTCTGGATTGTTTTTAATTTATGTGGCGGTTTTTACATATTTCAAAAAATCCAGTCCTGGCTTTTATTCACATATAAATAATATCCCTTTAAAAAACCGGGACAAAAAAGGGTTTTTGCACGGGGATATAAAAATTTAAAATTTTAAATTTTAAAGGGTTTTAAAATTCTGATCATTTAGCCTAGGCTTAATCTACCATATTCCATGAATGAATTTTTATTGTGCGTTTATCCCCATGTGAAAAAATGTTTTTTTTAGGCTACCTGTACTTCCTGCTGTTATATCCTTAAAAATTAAAAATTTTAAAATTTCACATAAGAAAATTAACTTTATGATTATGGTTTCATTAAAATGGTAGTCGTGGACTGAAAAAATTTCTTTTAAACCCTTTTTAAACATTCGGTTTTTTGGGCTTTGTTTTCCCCCCTCAGCACCCGTCCCGTTTTTGTGTTTGATGCCCTGAGGGGGTGGTTGCGTAATGGACTCGACGGGCACAGGGATCCTGATTTTTTTCGGGCTGCTGGGCCCGGCTGACACGCCCAAATCGGTTGTCAACACTTCGGTCTGACATCGATTCCCGCTCGGGTTTTTTATTTACAAAGGAACCTAGGGATCCAACAATGAAAAAAGGGCCTTTTTTTTTTTTCCATTTTTCCCGCCTCAGCGGAAAGTTTTTTTCATTTTTAAGTTTATTGTTTTGGCTTTTAGACTTTCATTTTCCCTTTTGAAGTTCAAGACATTTTTCGTTTTTTTGGTCATCTGGCCCTGACGTCACTTCTGTCACATTTTTTGCGGGGGATTCCCCCCCCCAGTCCTGCGGGCGTCCCTGCCCGAGGGGAGGGAAAGGGGTTTCCCGGCTGTTTGGGCCCGGGGAGGGAGGGGGGGGGTTTTCTTTTAATTAGAGGTATTCAGCTTTGCGGGGCCCAGATTCCCTCAAAGGATCAACTCATCTTTTCCACCCTTTTCTCCAAACTGGTAACCTTTTCGCGTAAATTCGGTGGCCCCCTTCCCCCCCCCTCACTGGCACCGGGGGGAAATCTCTGCGGCTGGTTACGTCCCCACAGGGCACCGGTCGGGCGCTTTTCCCCCGGGACCTGGTCGGGGTTTGGGGGGGGGGCCCGGCTGGTCCAATCGCGGGTTTGGGGCTTGGTTTCCACAGGGGGTGGAGGGGGGGGGGGAAAGGGGAGGGCAGGGAGGGGGCCCGGGACCCCCCCGTGCCAAAGGGAGTAAAACCTGTCACCCCCCACCTGAAGCAGGGGGGACAAAGACTGGTGCATTGCAGACTCCTCCCGCCCGCACTGCGAGGGGACTCCTTGGCAGTAAAGTTGGTAGCCCCCATGCTGCACAGCCCTACCTTGCCCTTGCAATGCTTTTGCTACATGGCCACTTCCCATGCAGTTTTTTAGCAGATCACAGAGGGTGCCCCCCACGGCCGCACGTGGCTGGCGGGCATGTATTTTCCGAATAAGTGGTATGTTTGGAGGTGGTTGCTCTCCTTTCCATAAAAATGCGGGTGCGTTTTTTAAAGGTTGCCCCTCTTGTGCATCTTTGGCCTTGTGAACTCCCCCTTTTGGTGCCCTACACTTTTCCAAAAATCGAGATCCCTTTTTGGAGTTTTGTCACAAGGGGACCGTCATATTTTCTCGGGTTTTTGTGGTTCATCACATGTTTTTACGGTTTAAAACCTCCAAAATTTACCTTTAATAAAGGGGCCAATGTAATTTCTGCTGCGAAACGAGCGACATACACATTTCGGTGAGGGGAGGGGTGTCTCTGGGATAAGGTCGAGGGGGGCCCCCCAGGGGGGGGGGGGTCCCTTGCCGAGGTCCTTCAGCCATTTTATTTTTTTCGAATTTTTTTGTGCCCCTTTAGGGAAGGCGAGGCGGACGTAATTCTTCTTTGGTGCCCGTGGTTTTCTTAATGGGAAATTTTCGGCTTTTTATTTTTCTTTGCTTTCGACTTCACTAATGTGAAGCCCCCCCCTTCCTCCTTCAGCGTCGCCCATCAGGGGGTCGGATTACCTTCAGTGCATGCCCCCGTTTTTTCCCCTGGGAATTTGGGTTCCCGTGGGGGGATCCACCCGAAATACAGGATGAAGCGCATTCTTTTAGCCGCGGGGGGGTGGGGGGACAAAATTTTCCACCGATTTCCCCCTCAGTGTTTACATTGCGGTTTCCCCCCCCTCGTGGGGGGGCCCCCGTGCCTTGCCCACCCCGGGTCGCCCGGGCCCCGGGGCAGGTGATATATACGCTCGGGGGGAAAGGCCCGGGATTTAACTCTAAAAGATTTTCCACAGCAGTACTTGGCACTCCCGGGAGAGGAATTATTTCAAAAATTTTGTACAAGCATAAATATTATCAAATCACTATTGGGCTGTCCGGGCTTGCGGGTTATATAAGCCCCCAAAAATTTTATTTAACTCCTTGTACAACTTTCCCTTGTATATGCCCCAAGAGGGTTTGTGTGTAAGGGAAAATAGGCACCAGGCACGGGCATCCAAAAAAGACCCCTCCGTATAGGTCACGGGGGTTCCCCCCATAGATTTTTTACCGAGTGACGGGGTTTTTTTCCCGTAGATTCCCCCCCCTTCTCTCTCTCTCCTCTCTCTCTCCCCTCTTTTCTCTCTTCCCCCTCTCTCTCTCTCTCTCTCTCTCTCCCTCTCAAGTCGGCGCGTCTGTCCGTAGAGTTTTCCTTAAAAGATTTTTTAAACGTTTTTTGTGGTTTTTTTTACATTTTTTCTATTTCTATTCTTATTTTTTCAGCCTTTTTCCCCAAATTTCCAATTACTTCATGCCCTCCCCTGTTACGGGCCAAATTAAAATGGTTTGGGTGGAAAATGCAAAAAAATTATCAGAATCGTTCTAAAGATTTTAAAAAATTTTGGGAAAACCCATTGTCTAGTGGGAAAATTTAACCCCCAAATTCCCTAACTTAAACCCACGAGTAAAGACCCCTTTCTTTTCCCGAACTAAATCCAAAACATGTCGTTTTTACACACACACACAAAAACAAAAAAACAAACACAAACAAACAAAAAACAAAATAAGCACAACACACACCACAAACATGAACACACCACGCACAACACACACACACAAAGCACGCACACCACACAAACACACAACACACACCAAAAAAACATTATTAATATATATATTATATTATATATATAAATATATTATATACAATAATATATATATATATAATATAATATATATTATATAATATATTATAATAAAAATATAATATATATTATATATATAATATATAATATATATATAAATATAAAATAAAATTTATATATTAAAATTTTATGTATAAATTTATAAAATACTTTCATACATCTATAATATATATATATATATATATTATTATATATAATATATATATAATATATATATATAATTTCGTTATACATATTTAGATTTTTCAAAGATCAATAAAGAAAAAATGTTTTTAACTATTACAAATTTTAAAGGGAATTTTTGTAGATTCGAATGAGAAAGGAAGCGAGACGAGAGCGGAGCGAGAGCGAGAGAGAGAAGAGAAGAGCGAGAGCGAGAGCGAGGAGAGAGAGAGAGAGAGATTCTATCTATCGGGGGAAAGGGTTCAATGAAAGAAGCTTTGTTTTTTATGGCATTTCACAAATGTCCCAAAATATCACGGGGATGACGAGCAAAAGGGCATTTGGGGTTCTTGTGACGAAATTCATGAATTTGATGGGTTATTTCCCTTTAAGAAGTACGAAAAAAAATCAGAAAATATGCAAAATAAAAACCCAGATTGGGGGTGGTTTTTTCCAAGGGAAATTAATCATACTCGTAAAAAAAAAAAAAAAAAAAAAAAAAAAAAAAAAAAAAAAAAAAATATATATATTATATAATATATATATAATAAAATAATAATAATAATAATAATAATAAAATAATATAAAAAAAATAATAATAAAATAAAAAAAAAAAATTATATGTTTTTTTTTCGTGAGAAATTTTATTTCATTGTGCAGGGGTTCACGGAAGGAAGGATAAAAATTCCTAAAGTTTCCACACGGAAACCGACAAAATGCCATTAAAAAAAAAAAAAAAAAACAGGAAAAAAAAAAAAAAAAAAAAAAAAAAAAAAAAAAAAAAAAAAAAAAAGAAAAAAAAAAACAATCAAAATAGGAGACAAATACCTAAAAAATCTAAAGTTGCAGATGAATTGTTCTCTTCAGTGAAAGTGCAAATGAAAGCGCAACTAATTATTGTTGAATAGAAAAAAACGGAAAATCGGACCTAGGTGAATGAGAAAAAAAGGGTAAGATCATGGGCAACAGTGAGTTTAATTCGAAAAGCATGTACAAGGGGAAAACGCTAGAGGTAGCGGACAAATAATGACCTAGGGCAATCGAGCAGAAAACACATCTAGCGAAGAAAAAAAAATTAAGCGACACTCAGTCTAGGGTTTAAGTACCTTCGCAGGAAAAAGTAGCTACTAAGGACTCCTTGGGATTTTTTAAAAGAAAAATTTTAACCAAAGTGTCCTCCCCGTTTTGACTTTTGGGCCAGAAACAAAATTAAAGGGGGAAAAAAAAATGCCCAGGAAGGGTGGAGAGGATGTTGCTGGGAAAATTGCCCAAAAGACGGATGAGGCCGAGGGGGTCAGGGAACAGACAAAAGTGGAAGAAATACTTGAGAGCATAAAAAAGAAGAAATGGCAACGCCCAGGTCCCATTATCTGAGACGGGGACACAAGGACAAAAAAAAGAACAGACTGGGTTGTAGATTAAAAAGGCCAAGGCCAAAATATAAAAAGATGACGTGACGAAATAACAAAATTTGGGGGGCCAATACTGGAAAAAAAAATTTTGGGAAAAGTTTGGGAAGGCCCCGTCCGGCGGTGATTGGTGATGATGATAAGATGAAATATGCATCATATTTTTTGTAGTATGTGTATTTTAATATTTAATATATATAATAATATATATATTTTATATATATTATAATATATTATATATTATAAAATTTATATTATATATAATCCATTTTGTAGTTTTTCCTGAGATAAAATTTTCTTTTTGATGCGTGCATTATTGAATCCCCAACAAATAGACATGGGTATCACATTTATTTTAACCCTCTTTTTTGAGATTCGCGTAAAACGATTTTTGGGAAAGGGCACAGCGTTACATGAAGCCTAATTAATATTCCCGGGAAAACCCCATGTAATGGGTTATAAAAAAAAAATAAGGATAAAAAAAAAAAAAAAAAAAAAAATTCAAAAAAAAAAATAATAAAAAATAAAAAAAAAATAAATAAAAAATATATATAATTAAAAATAAAAAAAAAAAAAAAATTATTATATTTGGGATTTTTATTGGGGATTTTATTAAAAAAGGAAAAAAATAAAAATAATTTAAAAAATAATAAAAAAAAAAATTTAAATAAAAAATTATAAAATAATAAAATATAATATATATGAAATATATATATAATATATATAATTATTTATTTATATATATATAAATATATTATAATATATTTTTTTATTTAAAATTTAATAATAAGGATATAATATATTTAAAAATAAATATATAATAATTAAAAATTAATAATAATATATAATTTTAAAAATAAAAAAATAAATAGATAAAAAAATAAATAAAAAATTAAAATAATATATAATAATATTTAAAATATATATATATTATATATATATATATTTATATTAATTTATTTTGT
>NC_051392.1:17137476-17144976 GCF_015228065.2 Penaeus monodon | reverse complement strand
AATGTGAAAGGGAGCCCCAAGAATGTTTTAATTTAAGTTTATTTTGGGTTACATAACAATTTTAAAGATCGGGGAAAAGGAATAACAGTTAGAGTTGGCCGTAGGGGAAGAGGCCTGGTACGGGCCCCCCTCAAACCTAAGCCTCTTCCTTTCAATTTTTGTTTTTGATGTGTTGACAGATTTTTAAAGGAAGGGGGGGCCACCAGGGGGGACATGAGGGTAACCCAAAGGGGGGGGTTTTTTGGAAGAGAAGATTTACAAGCACTTCTGGAAAATGGAAAAGGGAAAACCCTGGGGGGCGAGGGATGAAAATAAGCAAAAGGAAAAGCTGAATATCCAATTTGCACAGATCGGGGAAAAAGCCGAGCAGGATAGTTTTTTAAAATAAATGACGGTAGAATCGGAGAGTGGATTTTTTTTAATTTTTCGGGGATTCACCCTGTCAGAGACGGAAACCCAAAGGAAAGAAATACTAAAAAAAATCCAAGCAGGTGGGAAATTTCGAGGGAGGGGGGGTCATGAGTTTTGTTAAAACAGGAAAAATAATTGAAACGGGAAGGGGGAATTATGAAAGGGACGTTGTAAGACAAGAAAGACGTTTTGAAACGGGAGACAATCCCCTTTAAAAAAAGCAAACGAAAAAAAGGTTTGGAAGTGCCCAAAATGAGGATCACCCAATCAATGATTAAGAACAGTAAAAGGGGTTGAAAAAACCCCAAAAAGAAGAAAAAGACTGAGATGGTGTGGACAAAATGAAAAGTGATGGGGAGAACATTGGACTGGGAAAGAGGAAAAGAGGAAGACCGCAACAAGAGGAAAGTTTGCCCTAGTGTTTGGGTTTTAAGAAAAAATACTTTAAAAAAATGGTGGGGAAAATAAAAACAAAGGCAAGATGGAGAAAATAATGTATTTAAAATTATATATATAATATATATATAATATATATATATATTTATATATATATTTTATATATTATATATTCATATAATTTTATTTTAATAATTATAAATTTTATATATATATATATATATATATATATATTAAAATTATATAATATAATATTATAATATATATATATAAAATATATATAAAATATAATTTTATATATATTTTATATTATATATATAATTTTATATATATAGGTATGGTGGATGGAAAGGATAACGTTTATATAAAATATATATATATATATATATATAACTATATATAAAATTTATATATGTATATATACATAATATATAATAATAATGTATATTATTATTATATTATATATATATTTTATATATATATTATATTATATTATATATTTTATATATATATATAAAATTATATTATTGTAAGGTGTATATATATTAAAATAAAATTATATTATATTAATATATAAAATATAAAATATTATGATTAATATGGATATTTTTGGAAAGGGTTTGGAAAGCATAAAATATATAAAATTTTTAATATATAATATATATATAATAATTTTATATATATATATTATAATATATATAATTTTATAGTATATATATATATATATAATAAAATGGATTGGTGGATGGTTGGATATGCGTAAAAATTTATTATTAAATTTTATATATTATATATTTATATTATTATATATTTTATAATATATAAGTATTTTATATTATTTTTAGGGATAGTCTTTTCTTCTCATCCTATAAACCTCCAAACCTTTCATAACTCTACTGGGGTTCCATTTAGGCCCCATAAAGGTCTCCTTTTGACCCCCCACTCCCTTACCATATTATATATATAAAATAATATATATATTAAAAATATATAATATAATAATTTTTATATATTAAAATATATATGATGTTTTGGGATGTAATAATAATTTTAAAATATATTTAAAAAATATTATATATATAATTTTATATTAATATATATATATATATATTATATAAATTTTGTAAGGGAGTGTATAAAATAAAATTTATTTTAATATTATATAAATATTAAAATATAAAATATATAATATATATATAAAAATATATATATATATTGTGTATTTAGAAGTAGATAGACAGATAAATTGATAGATAGATAGATAGGGTAGAAATAGATGATAGGTATATATTTATTATACATACATAAAATTTTTAAAAATATATATATATATATATATATATATATAATATATATTATATATAATATGTGTGTGTGTGTGGGGGTGTGTTTTGTGTGTGTGTGTGTGGGGGTGTGTGTGTGTGTGCGGTGTGTGGGGTTGTTTTGGTGTGTGTAATATATATTATATATTTTATATATATATATAAATTAATATTATAATATATATATATATATATATATTTTAAATGTATATAATATAATTTTATATATATATATATATATATACACATATGTTGTGTGTGTTTTATAATATATATATTATATTTAATATATATATATAAAATATATTTTTTTTATATATATATCTAATATACCCCCACACAATTTTATGTGTAATTATATATTATATTAAAATATATATAATATATATAAAATATTTTATTTTTAAAAAATATTATATTTTTATTATATATATATATTATTATATATATTACCCTTTTATATTTTATATATTGTTGGGGTTGGGGTGTGGGGTTGGGGTGTGTGTGTGTTGTTTTGTGTGGTGTGTTTGGGGTGTGTGTGTGTGTGGGGTTAAAAATTATTTATATATAATATATATTTTAATTTTATATATAAATCTATATTTTATATATATTTTAAATATATATATATATGGGACACATTTTATCTACTATCTATCTAAAATTTTCTATCTATCTATTTTACCTGCACACATCTTCTATCTATCTATCTATCTATCTATCTTTTTCTATCTATCTATCTATTATCTATAAAATATATATATATATATTATATATATATATTTATATATATTAATAATATATACATATTATATATATATATCTATATTTTAACCCGGCTTAAAATATATAATATATTTTATAATATTATATTTAAAATATATATAAATATATTTAAAATATTATGACCCCATCTACTATCTATTTATTATCTATCTTTTCCCATCTAAACTATTTTATCTATCTATTATCTATCTATCTATCTATTATATAATAATAAAATATTATTTTTAAATATATAATATCTTTCCGGCTATAAAAAATATATATATATATATTTTATAAAATAATATATATATTTTATATATATATATATATATATATAATTTTATCTACCGGTCCCAAAAAAATTATATATTTTATATAATATATATTTTAAAATATAAAATATACATAATCCATTTCTATCTATCCCATCTATCTATTATCTATCTTCTACTATCCCATATATATATAAATAATATAAATATATTATATATATTTTATAATTATATAAAATATATATTGTGTATATATATATTTGATATATATATAAAATATTTTTTAATATATATATATATATATATATATATATATATATATATATTATATATATATATGTGTGGGGTGTGTGTGTATGTGTATATGTATGTTTTATTATATATAATTAATAATTTTATATATATATTTTATATATATATATATATATATATATATATATATATAAAATTTTTTTTTTTTTTTTTTTTTTTTTTTTTTTTTTTTGGGAAAATGGGGGTTTTTTTGTGAGACAGTACTTTTTGGGGAAAACATTTTTTTACCCTTTACTTTTTGATTTTAAACCACATTTATTTTCCCTTTCTTACTTTAAAGGGAAAATCGAAAAGTGGTACGGGAGACTTCTATTTCTTTTTCGTTTTCGTAAATTTTTCCGAGCGCTTTTTTTTAACTCCAAATTTTGGGAAAAGTGTTAAGAGAAAAAAGTGGGTTTAAAATGCAAAAGGGTTCTTTAAATTTTCCCGTGAGTCCTTAAAACCTATGAAAGATATTTCGTTTCTCCCTTTTTTTTTCTCTCCCCTCTTTTCTTTCCCCAAAGTTTTTAAATTTTTCTTTCTAAATCTTTTTTTTCTCTCGTATCATTTTGTATTTCTTATTCGCCTATTTCTTTTTTATTTTTTTTTTTCCATTGATCTTTTTTTTTTTGATTATTTTTGTTCTTTATTCCTACTAAAACCCTTTTTTTTTTTAACCCTCGTTCACCCCGAATCTTCTTTAATGTGGATGAAATGGGCAAGGATAAAAAATTAAAAATATAGCATTATTTTGATTTAGAAACCACGTGTAAAACCCACTCCCCTTTTTAACATAAAACATACTGATGCATAGTAAAAGAATTAAAAGTTTAAATCAAAACGCATTATGACATATGTCCCTTTTGGGGAAAAATAAATTTTTGCAACCCCTATCGCCGTTTTACATCATTGCTTTTTTATTTTGTTTTTATTATTTATATGTTTTTTTCTGAAAAATTCCCCCTGCCACCCCTTAATATTTTTAAAAATTATCATTATCATTTTGATGATTATTTGACTAAAAATTTTGGGTTATTGCTGTTCCCAATCAAAATCATTACCATTAACCATTTTTTACAAATTTTTATTATTATTTTATTATTATCATTATTATTATTTTCATTATTATTATCATGAAAATTATCATTAAAAATTATCATTAGCCAAAACGATCATCATCATCGTTTTTATCATTATTATTTTCTTATTTCCCTTATTTTTTCTTGATTAAGATTATTTTCTATTAAAAATTTTATCATTATTTTTAATTTTTATTAATAATTACCATTATAAAAACCCATATTCTAATATAAATCAAACATCCTTATCACCCTTGTCATCGTTTTCCTTTGTTTTTATCATTAATTTTCCCTTTTCTTTATTATTATCACCTTTTAAGACCAATATCGTTATCACATAAACATACTTATCGCTATCATCAAAGTCACCCCCCACTGTTATAATTAAACATCATTATTACAATTATCCCCCATCACCTTGTTTTAAAGGGTGTGACCGGAATCTAGTTTTTTATTTTTCTCTTATAAATTTTTTTAAGGAAGGGGCCCAGCAGAATTTTAAAAAAGGGTTTTTAGATTATGAGGGGGAGCTGCAAAAACTAACAAAGCCAATCCATCTGCACAGACTTTTAGGGGCTGTTTTTTTGTTATTTTTTACCCTCGGATTTGCACCTCGCTGGCAAAAAGAAGATCAAACGAAATTTTCCCCCGATGCACATAACGCTAGATGGTTTTTATGTGTTTTTGAATCCTATTTCTAAGTCCCCTTTAAAATTTTTACACTTTCTTTTCCTGTAAAACTGTTGCCCTTCCCTTTATTTTTTTAAAACCTTTTGTCCCCCAGAAATTTTAATAACTTTTAGGAATAATAATTAAAACTGTTAGTGACAAAAAAAAGCTGTATGTGCTTGGGATTTTTGCCTACCTTTCTGAAAAGGGGAAAGATGAAATTTTTTACAAACTGATTGATAAATATGGTAAAGGGGGGGGGTATGGCGAAAAAACCAGAAATGTATTTAAGACCCACAAAAAAAATGAAAAAAGTACTGAGAAAAGGAAATCAAAACTTAATAAAACACACACATAATTTCCTTTTTTTTCTGATTCTCTATACAAGTAGATATCTGCAATTGGATTCCCATAACTCTGATAATTGAGTCTAAACCCCGGGGGAAAAACTTTCCCCCCAAAAAAATGCCCGACTCTAACGAAGGCAAAAAAATCATCCAAAAAAGAAAACTGGGAAAATGTAACATTAAATTTTTGTTTTGACCCAAATGAGTAATGTTTTTTAGCTGGGAAGAGTGTTTTTGGGGAAATAGGCCCAAATTTTGGGGAAAACCCATATTTAAGTAGCCCACCTTAAAAAGTTTTCATATAAAAATTTTAAAGTTTAAAGATCATAATTAGATGTAATAGGCCATTTATATAACGTCCCGAAGCCCCCCAACACTTTGATAAAATTGTTTCAAGTTGTATCCAGTCCCTACAAAAAATTGATATTATCGAAAATTTTACTGAATTCATTTGTGTGAAAAAGGTAGGTTTTTCTTTTTTTTATTTCACGTAAAAAAAGGGGCAAAGGAAAAAACCCTTAAAATTTATTTAAAATGCTGGGATGATTTTTAGTTTCAAAAAGATATTGTGGAGGCAAGATATTTTTATTTCTAAATGCTGTCCCAAAAAATGTTTTCCTTTTTACATATATTGTTTTTTTCATAAAAAAGGGGGAAAGGGAATTTAAAGGGTTTTTTGGGTCTCACTATCCCCCGCGGGGTGGTTCCGTTTTCCAAAAACAGAAAAAATGCGTATTTAAAGACCCCCGGACATTTTTTTTGATTAATTTTATTGAATTTTTTCAACAAAAAAGATATACAAGCTATTTTTGAGCCAGAAAGATTTTTGAAGACATTCATCCCAATGAAGTCAGTATCACGTCATGACTGGGACACGTTGGAAATTTTTACCATGTCGTCCCAGTGACCGCCGTGACTGACTTCAAATCTTATAGAGTGATCACGTTATTGATGCACTTATAAAATGGCACATTTTGAGACATTTTGTGCATTTCTATAATAAAAAGTTATATTGCGAAACTTACGATGCGATTCGTAATCAATGAAAATATAAATCCCTATCTGAGACTACGTAAAATATATCTGAAAAATATCGCGCTCTGAATGGCTGGCCGGAGTTTATCAAACAGTATCAGATTGAAGGCAAACGCAAACGCCTGTTATATCTAAAAGAAAGCACATCTTTTCTTCTACAAGGATGTTATAATAAGTCACAATGCTATCATCAATCCACCGCTGCCGGGGACGACAGGAAAACTGAGGTGAGATAATAAACCAGAGGGTCACCTCTATTATTGATTTTTACATCTACAGTTGATGCAGAAAACGTATTATTTTGTGATATATAGTACTGTGTTAATTTTAGTTCACTTATCATACATAGTAGGATAAAGTCGATAAATATTCATGGTTTATGTAACGCTGATGGTATACACAAACCTCTAGCAAATACTGTAAATGCCCTCTGACATATAGTAATTAACCCTGAATATCACTGCAAACAAATCTGATAGTGTACAATATATTCTGAATATAATCTGACTTGTTCAGGAATAAGCGAGACTATCAGTCTGTATGTATGTTGCAGATACATGTTGAAATTGAGTATTAATCATGGCTACACTGAAACCTTAAATTTTGGTTATGCACTTACAAACAAACGAACAATAAATAATAAAATAAATTAATAAATAAATTAATAATAATAATAATAATAATAATAATAATAATAATAATAGTGATAATAATAATAATAATAATGATAATGATGATGATTATGATTATGATTATGATAATAATAATGATAATGATAATGATAATGATAATGATAATGATAATGATAATGATAATGATAATGATAATGACAATGATAATGATAATGATAATGATAATGATAATGAATTATAATGATAAATGATAATAATAAATAATAATCAAAAAATTG
>NC_051392.1:17127273-17137376 GCF_015228065.2 Penaeus monodon | reverse complement strand
TAATTAAAAAACAAAATTACAAAAAACACTTTAAAAAAGTAAAACCCGGGGAGAAATTAAAACTGAAAAAAAATGGGTTTTTATTTACCCCCCATGGGGGAATGTGTTTTATTAGAAGTTTAGTGCCCTAGACATTTCAAATTTTGTTTTCCTTTTTTCCCGTTGTAGGGGGTAAAGGGGGGGGGGATACTTTTGGAATTTTTTCAACTTTCTTTTTCAGGTTTTTTTTTATTTTTTTATTGTAAGTTTTAAGAATGGAATTTTTTCCCCAAATTCTAATGGGTTCCTTTTTTGAATTATATATATTAATAAAATTTTTAATTATATTTTAAAATTTTTAAAATTTTTAAAAAAAAAAGAGGAAAAATTTAAAATTTTTAAATATTTAAAAATTAAATTTAATTAAATAATATTTGAGTTCTTTTTGTAATTATTTAAATATATTATATATATATATTATATATATATATAATATATAATATATAATATATATATATATATATATATATATATATTATATATTTGTTGTTGTTTTGGTTGGGGGTTATATATGTATATTAATATATATATATAATATATATATATTAATTTTTTTTATAAATATTATATAATATATATATATTTTGTTTTGTGGTGTGTTGTATGTATGTATCATATGGATATGTGTTATGATAAATATATATATATATAAATATATATATTAATTTTATATATATATATAATATATATTTTTGTGTGTGTGGTGTGTGTGGGGGTGTTGTGTGTGTGGTAAGTATACATATATTCTTTTTCACAAGATACACCACAATGGGGCTTTTCTGATTTTAGGAAACTAATAGGCTTTTTTTTTTCTTTTGTACAAATCCCGAACAGCCCTTTCCCTTTCCCCTGCAATTGCCAGAAAAAACTTCAAAACTGGGGAATTTTTTAGTCTAGAAATCAAGACTGTTGTCACTACTTACACATAATCTTATTTATAAAAATGAAAATAAGCGTTAAATTGTTTTAATTGGTTTTTTAAAAAAGTTGACACATCAGCAAATTCTATTTTGTTTTTAAAGTTATCTTTTCATTAAAAAATTATAATCTGTAAAGATCTCAAAAATTAAAAATTCATTAGAACTGTAGAACTGTAGAATTTATGGAAATTATTACCTTCGTTCTTTAAAAGTTTATTATTTTTGCTTCTTTTATGGAAAGTTATATTGTTCATTTCGAAACAATTTAGCGTAGCAATAACAAAGCATAGTATTTTTTTTTTTAAAAAAACATGGTTTACATTTTAAAGTTTTACATATTAGTTGGTAACTCACTAAAAACATGGAAATTTATAAAAAAAAAAAGTATCATAAGTTTTTGGGCTGTACAAAACAAAGTCAAATGTTAATTAATGCTACTGACATCCTCAATAACTACGAAAAAGAGAAATTAAAGGGAAAAAGTGAAAGAAAAGCCTTTTAGACGCATACTAACAAACCATGCAAACCCCATTTATAGGCCCATGCACTTGGAAGGGGCAAAAAAATTGCGAGCAGTAAATGTAACTGAAATTTTACATTGCAGTGGTTGGTACGGGCCATCGTACAGTGACCCGAAAAATGCAGTATTTTTGTTAGATAAATTTATTGTATCATAGCAACAGCGATCTGGAAAAATTTGTTAATATAAAATTTTAATATAATATAATAAAATTTATATATATATATATATAATATATATATATATTTTTTATTTTTTTGTGTGGTTGGTGCGTTGTGTGGTGTGGTGTTGTGGGTTTGTGGTGGTGTGTGTGTGTGTGTGTGTGGGGGGTGGTGTGTGTGGTGTGTGTGTGTGTGTGTGTGGTTTTGGGTTTGGGTGTGGGTTTGTGTGTGGGTGTGGTTGTGTGGTGGTGTGTGTGTGTGTGTTGGTGTGGTGTGGTGTGTGGGGTGTGTGTGTGTTCTAAAATATCATAAACATTAGGGAAAGGATAGAGTGTAATTTATTTGCTTTTTTTATCATTAATAACTTTGACGGGTTAATTTATATATAAAAAAAAGAGAAGTACATTTAATAAAAAAAAAAATAATATTTATGTTATATATGTAGGGACATAAATTCCCCTTTATATGTATTTTCCCCATTAAACAAAGCAACGAAGAATTATGAAGATTATAGGATAAATGGTGAAACAGAATTAATAATTTTCAGTGAAAAAGATATGGAAAATGACGCTGCTACCACCTTTGTTTCCAAAAAATTCAGTATCGTAAGGATTTTTTCTTTTGGTGTGAAAGTTACTAGTTTCAGGCGAATATAAACCCATATTTCCCAAGCATGCTACTATGAACAGTGTTTTTTTTACTAAAAAAAAAAAAAAAAAAAAAAAAAAAAAAATTATATATAATTAATTATTTTTTAATATTAATTTAATTAAAATTATAAATAAAAAAAAAATATAAATTTCTCTTGAGGGTTTCTTTCCCAATTTTCCCCCCCCTTTACGTAAAACCTACACCCGTTCCAAAAAATTTTTAATAAAAAAAAAATTAAAAAGAAAAATTGTTTTTTTTAATTTTTAAAGAAAAAACTATTTTTAACCTTACCTCATTCAGCTTTAAATAATTTCGGGGGAGGTGCAAAAGGAAAATAAACAAGGGTGTTTATATTTTCAAAATAAATTTATTTAGGACCTTAAAAATTTAATCTCCATTTTTGAAACCAAAATGCAAAAGGGAAAAAAACAGGGTGTAAATTACAAAATGAAAGAAAGGAACCCCAAAGGGGAAAAATTCCCCCCTTACATATTATTTCAAAAACATATAAAGGGAAAAATGTGTTTAAAAAATATAAAAAAATATTTTATATAATATATATATATTATATATTATTATATAAATTATAAAAATATAAATTTTTATTTGTGTGTGGTGTGTGTGTGTGTGTGTGTGTGTGTGTGTGTGTGTGTGTGTTTTTGTGTGTGTGTTGGTGGAAAAAGTCACAAGCCTTTTCACAAGAGCCCACCCTCGGAGAGTGAAAAAACATTCCCCTTAGCAGAGATTACCTGAGCACAGCGCTGTACGAGTTTCTCTTTAATCTAAATTTTTAAATTTGAACACCCAACAAAAAATGATTGAAACATATATACTATTTCATTCGAGTCTAGTACGACAAAATAAGGGTTATAAAAGAAAGAAGGGGAAAAAAAAGAAAATACAAGGGGAAAATGGAGAACAAACTTAAAATTTAAATCCCAAAGAATTTTTCTTTTTTTTCACTAGACTCTGATAAGGAAACTCTTTCACGCGTATCGCCCGACATGCACCAGCGTCTAACACACACGCACACAGCAACACACACAAAAACAACAACCCAAAACACCCCACACACCACAACCCCCCACCACACACACACCACCACACACACAAACACACCCCCACCACACACACAACACACACCCCCCCCAAAAAAAAAAAAAAAAAACAAAAAAAAAAATAAAAAACCCCACAAAAGAAAGTGGGGAGAGAGGAAAGAAAGGAAAAAGAAGAGGGAAAAAAGAGAGAGAGGAGAGAGAGGGGAGAGAAAAAGGAGAGAGAGAGGGGAGAGAGAGAGAGAGACGAAGAGAGAGATCGGAGAGAGGAGAGGATGAGGAGAGAGAGGAGACAAAGAAAAACGGAGAGTGGGAAAAAATGAGAAAAAGAAGAGAGATAAGGAGAAAAAAAAGGGGCCTAGAGAGAAGAGGAGAAAAAAGAAAAGAGAGACAAAGAAGAAAAGAGAAAACACGAATATAAAAAGGGGTGGAAGAAGAAGATGAGAGAAAGAAGAATGGTACCTGAGATGAACGAGAGAGAGAGAGAGAGACGAACGACGACTTGCTTAGACGAAAGTACTATAAAACCCGGCCAAGAGTAACGGAATAAAAATGACAATGAAAAAATGAAAGGAGTTTTATTCCTGATATAAGGAGAAGATCAAGTGTCTTACTGTCCTGTTAGTTTAGAACTCGCAGGTATGCAATATAAACAGTTTATTAATAGAGATTTTGTTACCTTCGTAAAGATATTGTAAAATTAGATATTAAATCCTATTTCTGTAATATAAGAAGGGTTCGGATAATAATTCTCAGATGAGAAGAAAATAAATTTTATGAATATGGTTACTTCTTGATGATCATAATCATAGTAATTTCAGTCATGCAGGTTATAGACAACATAATTACAGGAACCTGATGCTCACAATGAACAAATGTATTTCATCTGGTTAATTGAAACGATCTCAATCTACAAATGACATAAAAATGTGTTAATCAACAAAAATGTAATCATAGCTTAACTATCAAGACAAAGATGACTGATACCTTTACTGATGACCTTTACACCAAGTTACATGAACTGCGGGATTTTGAAAGTAGGCCGTCGGTTTACAGAAGCCGGATTTATACAGCTTGCCCTGGCTTCGTTGCCCTGAACACAAGCCTTCAAGACCGCATACTTAAGGGGATGTGGCTAAGATATATAAGCGAAGAATGAAGAAAGAAGAGAGAAATATACAAGCTGACCAGCATTTTCCTTTAATTTTGATTTTATTCATTATTTATAGAAGGATATGCAATGTCAGAGCAATGGTATATCTTTCTTTTCTTTTTGATATGAGAGCGTCTTCTTTAGAGAGAGCTAGAGAGAGAGAGAGAGAGAGAAGGAGAGAGATATGAGAGAGGAGATGGAGAGAGAGTGAGATGGAGATGAGAGAGAGAGAGATGAGATGATGATGAGAGAGAGAGTGGAGAGCAATACTGATGATGATGGAGCAGCAATAATGATGCAGCAGTATATAGAATCAGTATATCAACAGAGAGAAGAGGTAAACAGTGTAAGAAAACTATAAATACAGATCATGAATATGATGTTTGATGTGAGATGATGGTGATAATGATGATGGAGGTAGCAGTGGAATATGATGATGATTTTGAAGATGATGATGATGATGATGATGATGATGATGTGATGATGATATGATGATGATGATGATGATGATGATGATGATGATGATGATGATGATGATGATGATGATGATGATGGTGGTGATGGCAATTATGATGATGATAAAAATTATGATAATGATAATAGTAGAAATATAATAACGGTACCAGGTGAGACGAAAACAGACGGACGAAAGAGAAGACAATTGCAAACTTGAAGAAAGCTTTTGTGTAAGCGTAACCACACTGATTTTATTGATTTTACATTCTTTCTCTTCGTTTCTCTTCTCTTTTCGATAACAAAAATTGCAGTACATGCCAATATCGTGCTCCCTTGTTTATTTTACAGGAAGGGTAAGTTTTACCAGACTATTACACACCTATATATAACGGCGAACCGTAAAAATGTACACAATATACACGCTGGCTTTTTAACGGACGCGCGGTTATCATTTTCCGATTGCAAAATGAAACCATATACAATACTTAACTCAGGGTTTCACTAACCTCGCCATAAACTTCTTGTGTAATTAAGGGCTCGTGTTTTGCCGTCAGGAGAAATTTAGAGACGGGGAACTGCGGCCCATCACTTTCCACTGGAAGAATATTCATAGGGTTTTGCCGCTCTGACCACGGAACATACATACCTGCTGGAATCACGTTCTGTTTGGAATATTTTCTGAGAGAAAAGTGTGATTGAGGGTTTATTGTGATGGAGAGAGGGGATAAAGATATATATATATATATATATATATATATATATATATATATATATATATATATATATATAAGAAAGAGAGAGAGAGAGAGAGAGAGAGAGAGAGAGAGAGAGAGAGAGAGAGAGAGTAAGAGAGAAAGAGAGAGCTCCCGCAAAAACTTCACAAACTGTGTTAAGGATAAGTTTAAAATGATAAAGGCGAAACAAACTGCAGTATATAACAAAAGGGGGAAACCTTACACCTCAGAATAAGAACTAAGACCTGAATCCTAGGATGTGTTGAGACTAACACTGATGCTGCACATGGGACAGTCAACTCATACATCAGTGATGCGTCGCATGTAATGGCCGTGTATATTTGCCCTTGTACATCAATGCCTGCACAGACGAATACAGATGTAGTCAGGTTTGGCCATATGGACAATGTGGAGTGGGAAAGGACAGAAGTTCAACCAATATCTGTGTCAGTTTTTTTTTTTCTTACCTTGTACTGTAGACCATGATGGTTAATGGGATTTTTTTTAAAATCCTAACATCTGTGTAGTTTCTGACTTGCGGTATGAGGAGTAATAGTGCGGTGATACCAGTTGCATTTACAGCAGCGGCAACGATTTAGCAACAGTAACATTAGTTGTACAAAGTCTTAAATCTAGTAACCAGATAGAGAGAGAAATGTGAAATACTACGACTGCATACAACAGAAACTTAATGGAGTACTGAACAATAGAAGTCAGAATCAGGATTTTAAGAAGCGCATTGCCATTTATGTACAGTGGTACCTAAGGAAAGTAAAAAGAAACAAGCTTAACACATAGAACATAAACTTATATGTATCTATTTACGTGTACTGTTTTTTTTTTTTTTTTTTTTTTTTTTTTTTTTTTTTTTTGTCAGTCAGTGAGGATAAGAATACATTTTCTGACCGTTGAAAGATATTCTCCCTCAGTGTCTGTCTGTCTGTCTGTCTGTCTGTCTGTCTGTTTCTGTCTGTCTGTCTGTCTGTCTGTCTGTCTCTCTGTCTATCTGATTATAGAGGTTGGGTGTCCTTTATTACTATATTATATATATAATGCTGTATTCATTGATAATGTACTTAACCTGCAACAAGATGTGTGACTAGATATATGGCTAGCTTTTGTATTGTCTTACATTCCTTTTTATTAAGCCTTCTTTATATGCTACGAAGTCATTACAACCAGTAGTTTAGTTTAGTTATGAACAGTCAGTTGCAATCTTACCTCATCATTTGCAATGATAGTATTTCCTCCGATGTTAGGTGTTTATATTAATATATCTACATATCAATCATTATCATTATCATTATCATTACTATTATCATAGCATTGTCAGTATCATTGTACATTTATCATCATCATTAACATTATCATTATCATAATCATTATCATTATCATTATTATTATCATTAATCAATCATAATCCATAATATCTTTCATTATGTATATTTATATTATGATATCATATATTATTATTATTATTATTATTTTAGTATTATTATTAATTTATTATTAATTTATTCTATTATTTAGTTTCGTTGTTTGTAAGTGCATACCAATATTTAAGGTTTCAGTGTAAGCCATGATTAATATCAATTTCAACAGTATCTGCACATACATTTACAGATGATAGTCTCGCTATTCCTGAACAAGTCAGATTAATTCAAATATATTGTACACTATCAGATTTGTTGCGATATTCAGGTTAATAAATGTCAGAGGGCATTACAGATTGTAGAGGTTGGTGATAATCAGCGTTACAATACATAAATTATGACTTATGCTATATGTATGAAAGTGAATAAAATAACACAGTACTATATATACAAAATAAACGTTTCTGCACAACTGTAGATGTAAAACAAAAGGGTGACCCTCTGGTTTATATCACCTCAGTTTCGTCGTCCCGCAGGGTGGATTGATGATAGCATTGTGACTTATTATAACATCCTTGTAGAAGAAAAGATGTGCTTTCTTTTAGATATAACAGGCGTTTGCGTTTGCCTTCAATCTGATACTGTTTGATAACTCCGGCCAGCCATTCAGAGCGCGATATTTTTCAGATGTATTTTACGTAGTCTCAGATAGGGATTTATATTTTCATTGATTACGAATCGCATCGTAAGTTTCGCAATATAACTTTTTATTATAGAAATGCACAAAATGTCTCAAAATGTGCCATTTTATAAGTGCATCAATAACGTGATCACTCTATAAGATTTGAAGTCAGTCACGGCGGTCACTGGGACGACATGGTAAAAATTTCCAACGTGTCCCAGTCATAAACGTGATACTGACTTCAGTGGGATGAATGTCTTCAAAAATCATTCTGGCTCAAAAATAGCTTGTATATCTTGGTTTGTTGATATAATTCAATCAATTAATCAAGTAAATGTCCGTGGTCATTGGAATTTCGCAGGGTTTTTGATTTGGACACGGAACTCACTCGCGGTGGATAGCTGAGATCAAAACCTTATGCAATTTCCCCTTTTCTTTTGAAGAACAATATATGTAATAAGGAAAAAAATATTTTGACAGCATCTGAGAAATACAATATCTTGCCTCCCCCAATATCTTGCTTGTAACTGAAAAATCATACCAGCATATTTTGTACTTAATGGTTTTCCGTTGACTTTTTTCGTGAAATAAATAAAGATAACCTTCTCTTTTCACTACTATGTATGTCAGTACAATCTTCGATAATATCAAGTTTTGTAGGGACTGGATACAACTTGAAACAATGTATCAAAGTGTTAGGGGCTGGGACGTTTTATAAATGGTCTATTATCATCTAATTATGATCATTAACATTAAATATTATATGTAACTATTAAGGTAGGCTACTTGACTATAGTTTTCACCAAATTGCCTACTTCCCAAACACTCTTCCCAGCTGATAAACATTACTCAGTGGGTCAAAACATAAATAATGTTACATCTTCAGTATCTGTTTTGGATGAGTTTTTGCCTTCGTTAGAGTCTGCAGTTTTTGGAGCAGTTATTCCCATGTTTAGACTCAATTATCAGATTTATCGTATCCAATTGCAGCATATCTATCTTGTATAGAGAATCAGAAAAGAGGAAATTATGTGTGTGTTTTATTAAGCTTTGACTTCCTTTTCTCAGTACTATTTCAGTATGTAGGTCTTAAATACAGCATCTGGTATTCGCCATACCTTCCCTACCATATTTATCAATCAGCTGTAAGAATTCATCATTCCCTTTCAGTAAGGTAGGCAAAAATACAATGCACATACAGCTTCTTGTTTTGTCACTAACAGTATAATTATTATTCCTAAAAGATGATTATAATCTGAGGACATAGCGTGTAAACATCAGAAGGCACAGTGTACAGGATAGAAAGTGTACATCTTAAGACTAGTATAGGATCAGAACACATACAACCATCTAGCGTTATGGCATCGAGGATATTTCTGTTGATCTCCTTGCCAGCGAGGTGCGACTCCGAGGGGTGAAACATCAACATAAAACAGCCCTAGAAAGTCTGTGCAGATGGATTGGCTTTGTTCAGTTTTGCAGCTGCCTCATAATCTAATTAGACTTTTTATATTCTGCTAGCTCCTTCCTTTAATAAAATTATAAAGAGATATATAAACTAGATTCCGGTCACATCCTTAACAAGGTGATGAAGGTGATAATTGTAATAATGATGATAATTATAACAGTGGTGGGGATGACTTTGATGATAGCGATAAGTATGATGATGTGATAACGATATTGGTCTTATAGGTGATAATAATGAAGAGAAGGAAATTAATGATAATAACAAAGGTAACGATGACAATGGTGATAAGGATGATGATTTATATTAGAAATAATAGGTTTATAATGGTAATATAGTAATAAAAATATAATAATAATGATAATAATAATTATAATAGTAATAATCTTAATCAAGACAATAATGGTAATAAGAAAATAATGATGATGAAAACGATGATGATGATCGTATTGCTAATGATAATGTTAATGATAATGTATCATGATAATAATAATATAATAATAATAATAATAATAATAATAATAATAATAATAATGATAATAATGGTTAATGGTAATAATATTGATTAGACAGCAATAATCAAAATCTTAGTCAAGATAATCATCATAATGATAATGATAATTATTACAATATTATTGGAATGGCAGTGAATGTTCAGAAAAAAAAACATATATAATAATAATAAACAAATAATAAAAGCAATGATGTCAACGGCGATAGTGTTGCAATAATACATTTACAAGACATATGTCATAATGCGTCGGATTTACTGTAATTCATACTATGCATCATGTATGTTATATTTTACAAGGAGTGGGGTTACAGTTAGGTTTCTAAATCAGAATAATGCTATTTTAATTATTACCTTGACATTTCATCCACATTCAGAGATTC
>NC_051392.1:17119773-17124773 GCF_015228065.2 Penaeus monodon | reverse complement strand
TTCCTTCTGCTTTTTTTATCCCCCAGCCCTCCAGTGTTCCTTTCCATTTTGCCAAAATGTGCTGTAACTTTCTCTTAAAAAACCACGTCTTCGGTATACATCATGCCCCCAGGGGCCCTTTTTAAACCCCCTTTTGTAAAAACACATCAAATAAAATTTTGGAAAAAAATAGCTAGAGGCCTGTCCCAGGCCTCTCCCTACTGGCCAACTCTAACTTTATTTTTTCCCCAGATCTTCTTTGTATGTAACACCCACAATTCCAATTTCGGGAAATCCATTTCACATTGAAGATTGGCACCAGCCCCACTTCCCTGACTCCTCTGGATATGTTTTTGCTTTTTTTAAATTTTTTTGAATTAAGCTCACAACATACCCACTCCCGCCTCTCCAGGCTCCCACACCTCCGCTGGGTCCAGTCCCCTTTGTTTTGTTTCTTTAAGGTTTGTCCCTATTTCTGCTCTTGCTACAGGTCCTGTAAGACCTGGGTATAGTGTCCATCATCATGACGTCCCCAGGGTTCTCCTCATTCGATAGACCCCAAGGTCTTCCTCCCATCTCTCTTGCATCTTTTTTTCTCATCTTTTAATACCACACCATTGAGATCCCCTTTATCGCTTTTCCTGATGTACATCCTTTGATGCCTTGTTCCTATTTTTTGCAATGTTGTATATTTTCTCTCCTGTAAATGTTTCCAGCTCTTCATACAGGTCCTACATGCCTCTGCTTTGGCCATGGCCCTTATTTCTTTGCTCTTCTGTACTCCATCTCATCGTCTGTTCTGCTTTGTGCCCAACGTTTCTTTGTTTCCGTTTTCTTCCCTGATGCATCTTTAATGTCTTCTCTCCAAAACCATTCTTTCTTACTGTGCGTTTCCTTCCATAAATTTCCCATGGTACTTACTAATCCATCCAATCCTTCATTTTCTTCCACCAGCCTTGAGCTCCCTCTGTATTTACGTTCATCCTATGTAGCACCTTGGGCTTGAAATCTTGCCTCTTTGCTTCCCTTTCAGTGCGGTCCACGAATCCTCTTTCATATCTTCCCTTTTTTTTTTGGTCTTCTCAGCCACATACTCATCACTAACAACCCGGGGTTTTGTAGTACATGATTTCTGGTTTTAATTTTACTTTGAAATTTTTTTTTGCTACCAAAGGTAGTCTATAGGTGACATTGCCTCCAGTCTTATATGTGATGAGGTTCTCTTCTCTCTTTCTGAAGTAAGTACTTGCAGTTGCCAAGTCAAATGAGCTTGCAAAATTTACCATTCGTTTACCATTTTATTTACATTTTTCAAACCCATGACCTCCAGTACCCTCGAAATTTTCCATTCTTGCCCTAGATGGCCATTCAGTTCCGAACCTATAGACTTCCCCCCACCGACTTCTCTCCATTCCAGTTTTGTTTTCTCCAGAATCTTCCTTTTTTTTCGCCTGTTTCTTCCGACTGTAGGGGTAATGGACTTATCCCCATTTTTTTTCACATTTTCCCAAAATACGAAATCTTTTCCGTAATTAAACCTATTTCTTTTTATATTCTTTCGGCAAACCCCCTTCTTTAATTTCCCAATTTCCTTTCCCTTTAGCTGTTGAAAAACTATAGGGACAGTTAGTGTTTTTCTCCTCTTTCCTTTTCCCTTTTTTCCTCTCCACTGGTTTTCCCTTTCCCACAGTATGCTCACTCTCATCCTCTTTAAACAAAAATCCACCTTCTTCAGGGTTGCCACCCTCACGGCAACAGGAGCTAGCTTTTTTAAACCCGAATTTCTCTTTTCATTGGAGCCCTTTGGCCCTCCACAAAGGGGCGGGCGAGATCCCCTTTTGGAGTGCAGCCCCAGTATTACCCATATTTTTCCCCCTTGGGTTTGATTCATTATTGGTTTTTGGCTGTTTTACAAAAGAATGCCCTTTCTGATTCCAACCCTCCATGTTTATTTGGCCATGGGAAACCGGGATAGAGTTTTTGGACTTTCAACCCCCTAGCCGGGATATAATATATATGTGGGGGGGGTGTGGTGTGGGGTGTGTGTGTGTGTGTGTGTGTGTGTGTTGGGGTGTGGGGTGTGTATTTTGTATGCGTGTGTTTGTTTTGCGTGTGTGTGTGTGGGTCATATTCGTGGGCCTCACCCATGCGGTGTTTGAAAAATACTTGGCGCCCTGTTGACATCATGTGGTCTTTAAAAAAAGGGTGGGTGGCCCCCAAGTCCCTTTCCCCCCGGGGAAAAAGTTGTTTAAGGAAGGGATTGTTGGTAGTTTCAAACCCCCCATATATCTATGAAAAGACTCACCCACCCTATTTAGGTTGGGCCTTTTCCTAAGATATTTCCAAAAACCGCACGCCGTTTGTGCGGGCGAAAGCGGGCGTACACAAAGCAACCCCCATACGGCATGCAGGCGATTTTGTGTGTGCATGTTTCGGATTTGCATAAAATTATAAAATATTATAATATATATATTATATAATTTTATATATATATAAATATATATATTATATATATATATATATTTTAATTTTAAAAATATTCTTCTAAAATCCCCTGTTTTTGATTCACCCAAAGTACATTTTCCAAAATCCGTAAAAAACTGAGATTATATAATTTTATATATTTAAAATATTATATATTTAAAAATAATATATATTTTATAAAATAAAATATTATAACCCTATATTTTTCATTTATATCCCTATATAACATTTTTTTTAAAATATATATACATTTAAAAATTTTTACATATATTACATTTATATACCCTATATAACATTTATATACATATTATAAAATATATATTTAAAAATATATTACAATAATACATAATAATTTTACATAAAATATACATATATATACATTTTAATCCATTTTATATAATATATATACATATAATACAATTATATATATATATTAAAATATATTTTTAAAAAAACAAAATACAAAAACATTTTAAAATATACATATACATTAAAATATAAAATATAAATAACATAAATATATATAATATATATATATATATATATATATATATTTTTAATATTTTAATTTTAATTGTTTCATAATATTATGAAAACCCAACAAAACCCCAACAAAACCCACACACAACACCACACACACAACACAACACGCACGCACGCACGACGCACGCACGCACGCCGCACACCACCACCACACCACAGTGCAGATAAGCCGTCTAGCACGAGCAGTAAAAATAGACAGCTGACTGGCGAGTTTGTCTGGTCATGATGTTAAGAACGTCTCCTTTTGCTCGAGGGACCCTTTTTTTTAAATGTCAAAAACATGAAAATGAAAAAAGTCGCAATGTACTAGGAAGTGGAGGGAAAAAGGATTTTATCGTGAACGGGGCGAGTCGCGAGTCACAAGTCGGAAGGCCTGCGGAGTCAACCCCCGTTGTGTTGGGCAAGTTTTGGAGCTAGGTTATTGAATTGATATATTTTAAATTACTAGTCCCATATATATGGCGTAGTAGGGGGGGGTCACGGGGGGGGTAGCACATTAATCCGGTAAGATAAATGATAAATCACCCGGGGTGGGGGGGCATGGCCTTCATCGCTGTTCCGTCCGCGGGGTCCCTGCCGCAACAAGGTTGAGAAGTGATAAGAGCAGTGTTAAACAACCCTATGTAAAAACAAAAAAGATGGCACCTCGCTGGCACTTAAAGTCCGCAAAAAGGAGGGCAAAAAAAAATTTTGGGGGTCTGAAGGAATGTACAATTTTTTCGAACCCCGGAATCATGGAAAAGGGGGAAAACGGCATCGTCCCCTTTGTGCTGATGAAGATCACCTCAGCTTTGAAAGGTTTTGGGAGTAGATGCGTCGCGGGCGCGGGTTTGCGGCGAGTGGGGGGAAAACCCCTTTTGGCTTAACAGAAATAACCACAGAGGAGACATTGCGAGGGCGGGTGCGCGAATCACTGAGGAAGTTCGTCCTCATTTTTAACAGAAACAACGGGGGGCAACTAGCCTGGGGCCGGAGCGGCGTTTTTGTTGGCAGTGGGCTTTCGTAGATTTGGGGAGCAACACTTTTAATCGGCGTGCGGCTCGGAAACGAGTACGTAAGATTCCTGAAAGATGACAATTTTACGGGGGTGTAGGGCAACGAAAACGCAACGAAGGGCAAAGAGAAGAAAAATGGTTTAAAAATGATGCTGAGATCGTATACATACACACTTGCAAGGAACCTTTGTTTTGGGAGATTTTGCAATGGACGAAATAAAGGCGGGGCTTCCTGTACAATGGGAAGTAACAAGTGCGATGCAAAGACATGGTCATGTGAAAACTAAAAAAAACCCCTTGACCAATCATCAGTTTCAAAAATGCTGAGGTCAGGATTTCCGTTAAAGTTTTTATGCTTTTGTAAGGACAGCGTGAAATTTGGTAACGGGTGGGGGAAAGGTACGATTTCAGTGTAGTAAGCGATGTTTTCGATTACAAGTTCATTTAGAGCAAAATTTTAATGAGGTGCCACGGACTTGTTTACATTGGTTCGCGAAAGGTCAAATTGTAGTGGCACGAGCCCCCACCACCGTGAAAAGTCATGTTTTCGGCACCCCCGTGCCCGCGGTTGATTCCCCCAAAAACGAGTGAACGAGCGACCGTTCGTCCCCAAACCCGTTTTTCAAGACGTTCGGGTAAACTTGCGTTTCCCTTTCAGGGATTTTTGGGGCAGGCAGAGAAAAGACATTCTTGGGGAGGAGTTGAGAGGCCCTTAGTTTCCCTCATTCGTATGTCCCGTAACCCATACGAGCTGTGATCTGACCTCCGCATCCGGTACCCATCACACCAAAAGTAGTGAACTTTTTTTAGCTTCTTTTTCTGGTTAGTTAGCTAGCCGAAGTTTTTAGAGTTGTACATTTGTCACAAAGGGAAGCCTGCGGATCCCGATCCTCTGTTGTGTTGGGCAAAACTTGTTTTAAAAGCTAGTGTTTTTTTTTAAAGTATACAATAGGTTAATAGTATTAATGTATGGCAGGGGTAGAGAAGGGGTGGTGCGGT
>NC_051392.1:17095622-17103122 GCF_015228065.2 Penaeus monodon | reverse complement strand
GACTGCAGACAGACGGCACATGGGATCACTAGTTCGTCACCCTTCCGTCCTCTGCACCCGGGCAGCCAGAAGTTTCTTGGGGATCTGCCTTCCTGTATAAACCCACGAGTCAGGACCCTTTTTATTACTCGCCCTAAATAATCTCGTTCATATTCTGATGGCAGTGGTTTCCCACAAACCTCAATACACACAATTCACAGAAGCTCTGTTGCCAAAAAAAACATCTGTCAAAATGCCTCCTCGCCTTCCTTAACTGCAGGCTATCGGTACCAAGCCGTCTGCTGATCCACGCTTACCTACATCATGTTTGCCCTACTACTTCATGCTGACCACTCCTCCTGACCAAGTCTCTGGAGATACATCATTGCACTCGCCAATCCGGCCCACCTGCCTTGCCAATTCTTCACGAACCCTTGTCAACACAGCCAAGACATCGCAGTTCTACTCAGTAGCAACCTTCCTCGTCAGTTTTAAAAGTAATTGTGCCTCTTAGTGCAGAGTAGCTGTTTTTCTCCCTGCACTCGCCCACAGTTTACATGAGTTGCCTTCTTTCTCAACAAAACACACTACTAACTCTATATCACAAAACCCCTACTGGCAATCTTTTCCATTTCAACACAACAAACAAACGGGTGGGTGCTTCATGCGCAAGGTGACGTGAAGCGATGGTGTGGTTGCCTAGATAGTTTTAAGTGCTTGCATGCCTTCTCGCTTGCAGCTGCCACCACTGGCTAGCCTAGTGCGAAAAAGGGAGCAGCTTTTGCATAAGTCTCCCCTGCCAGGTCACAGCCTCTCCATCATCAAGACTTCTGCAGTGCCTCCTCGTGGCCACCCATGGGTAACTGAGCACCTTGCGGTCCCAGGCTAAACTGTGGGGGATCTCGGAGCAGCAGGAGGCCCCTGAGGTACGGAGCTATGGCTCACCGGCATATGGACACACTCTAGCTCCATACCAACTCCTGCCCCCTAACCACCCTGGGGTAATGGGGAGCTCAGGGGAGGTGAGCCTCGCCAGTCCTCCGCCCAGAAACCCTCTGGCAACGCATCAAGTAAATGGATATGCTGGGGGGAGGGGTGCTGTCCCTCCCACTCAGCAAGCAAGGCGGGCTGTGGGTCCTGCTGGGAGGGCAAACGTCGGGGCACAGGATGGGAATGAGAATTATTTGTCCCACCTGCACCCCGGCAGGTGCCAACCCACCATGAAGCTTGTGGGGCAAAGCCCTCGGGAATCCCACAGGCGGACGGGGGGCCCTACAGCCCGCCGACCCCCTTTATTTGGGGCAGTGTCGGCCGGAGTGGCAGAGGTGGCGTGCACCTGGAGTGACTGCCCGAGGCTTAACCTCAGGCTAGCTTTCCGGGTAAGCGCTTGGAACATCCGGTCCTGAAGACTGAAGAATGGCTTTGGCTTCACGTCTCTTATTGCTGTATATTCTTCTACTGACGTTTGTAAACTAGATGTGAAAGAGGCGTTCTATGCCAAACTTGCATCTGTGGCAGACAATTGCCCCTGGCGAGATATTTGCATTGTTCTGGGCGACTTCAATGCAGTATCCAGCTTTGACCGAGCTGGCTATGAGATGTCTGTTGGACCCCATGGCTCGGGAGCTGATTCCAGCAGCGAGAATAGCCTCCTTCTCCGGGACTTGCTAGGTCCCAGAGAATGAGGATCTCTGGCTCCTGGTACCAGTGCTCCAACCCACATCGCTGGACATGGTATAGCGATACAGGTAAAGTGGCCAAGAGGATGACCACATTCTTGTTAGCACACAATGGAGGATCCTCCAGAACTGCAGAGTTAACCAGAGTGCCGAGTTCTGTGGCACTGATCATAGGCTGGTTGTGGCTACCCTGCGGGTCCACTTCAAAACTCCCTGTCCATCTAATGGCCACCCTAGGGTTTTCTGCTTGGACAGACTGAGGGAGGAGGAGTGTGCCCGTGAGTTCGCCATGGAAGTCTGTGACCGATTCACAGGACTTGACAACAATTGTTCTATGGGAGCTCTTCAAGTGCGAAACCCTCGAAGCAGCCTGGAGATATTGGAGGCCGCTGAAGTGTGTCGTGTGGCTCGGCTGAATGGCAATCAGGTCTTGTGTCGCTCCTTGGTGCGTATGGCTTGGACACTGCTGAGAAGGGACAAGGAACAGTTCATCAGGAATCTTGCTGAGGAGGTTGAAGGCCATTTCTTGGTAAACGACTTTCGCCCTTCCTACCAAGCCCTGAGAAAGCCGAACTCTAAGCCTTCCTCGCAGATGACTGCAGTCCGATTAGTGGATGGACGGATGTTGGGGTTCGTGAATGTTGGGCTGAGTATTTTGAGCAGTTGTACCAGGTAGACCCTCCAACAGTTTGCTTGGATGTAAGCAATGTTACAATATCTGTGCTGGATCCACCCATCAGCGAGGAGTCCAGGGGGCAGATAGGGAATATATGTTACTACAGGGTCCAGGGAATATATAGATCTTAGGGTATAGATCCCACAGGGTTAAGGTTAGATTAGTTTATTGGTTAGGACACATTGTACGATTTCCACGGGGGATCTGGATTATATGAAATCCCGTAGATGTTAGTTTAGTTTAGTCCTTCATTTACCACCCTGGCTTACTGCACAGGCGTGGGCAAGCTGTGGTACATTTGATGCATGGTTATAACATATAATGGTATTACATTTCAATTTTAGGCTATAACATTATTGTGATAAGTAAAATATCAATTAAAGAAAGGAACAATTACACAGTCATTTATCTACTCATCTGCCACGCCGGGGTACAGCTTGGGCATGGAAAGGCATTGTTACATTTGATATGCAGTCATGTGATGCTACATTCCAAATTTAGGATATTAGTATATCTTCTAAGACATTAGAGGATATGAAATAGTTACATAGTTCTCCATACCTCATGCTAGGTGGTCTGAAAGGCTGTCACCAGGGAAACTGTGAAACAAGTGTTTGTTTTATATTCTTCATTGCACAGTTTACACTTAGTTTCTTCAACATCACAAACTGTACTGAGCTGCCAATACAATCTTATCCGAGCCTGTTTCTTGCCGGTCACAATACCCACCCTGTCTTGTTTCTTGTTTATATAAACCATAGGTGAATGAATCTTGCCCTAAACCGCTTCATAGTGCTTTATGCTACAGCTTCAGGGCGTTGAGAATTAATCAACTCAGTCAAGTCCTCTTTAAAGGAACTTTATAATATTGTATAAAATCCTGGAAATAGGTACCCCAAGATCTATATCCACACTTTGCTTGTCACATGCTGACTTTGCCAGGCGATCAGCATGATCATGCCTGGGGATTCCAACATGCGATGGAATGGAATCCACACAAAACGTATATCGTGGCCTCGTTCTTTTGCACGATACACGTTTATCCTGATGTCATTTGCAATATTAACTGCTCCTTTGTCTAGAGTGTTCAGAGCCTGGAGAGCACTCTCTGAATCACAGAATATTACCCCCGAGCCTTGATTCAGTAGAAATTTGGTGGCCATGAGTATTCCTGCCAACTCAGTTTGCGTAGTGCTAGCCCAGTCATGAACCCTCCTACAATCCTGGTACTTCAAGATATTGTCTTTATATACAACAAAAGCACATCCTGCTCTACTCCCAGACTGCAAAGACCTGTCAGTGTAGCATTCAAGTGCATTGGATAGAGTTTCAAGATGCTCATTTATAATTGCAAGTGCATACTGCTTAAGTATAGCAGGAGGGACACTGTCTTTTTTGGGGACAGTCGTATAATATACACTTAGGTCCGACATTTTCCACAGTGGTACAGAACGTCCATGTAGGGTCTTATTTATGGATATGTTCAGCTGAGATAAGTGTTTACATGTTACTTGTATCCATGGATTTGAGTATGAATCGGTGCTGTCATGCAAAGTTAGTTCCTCTGTTCGGTGTTTTATTTTGTCTTTGGAACTCTGTACAATGGAGGGGTTCTCTAATTGATTTAATACCAAATGTGGTATTTATATATAATATTCTTTCGTAAACAGAGGGTAAGTTTAGTTTGGTTCTTATATTCACAATTCTTGTTGTTCTAGGGGCACCAAGAATGATCCTCATGGCCCTTCCTTTTTTGTATATATTCTAAACTAGTCAACTCTGATTCCTTGAACAACACTAGGTGCAATGCATGATAATCTATGACTGACCGTATGTATGACAAGTAAAAGAATCTTGCAATATTGACATTGATACCATGGACTTTGCCAACAAGTGTCCTAAATGGGTTCAGCCGCTTCCACAGCCTTTTCTTCAGGTTTCTGATGAAAGCTACATCATTGACAATCACCCCAAGGTATTTGTATTGATGGCAGAGATCTAGCTCAGTGTCATTTATATGAAACCGTGGCAGAGGGATTGTTTTTTTCAGTCGAGATTATCAAGCCACACTCAGCCCTTGTGAGAATTATCTAGAATCTATTGCATTCTTTCCTCGGATGAGGATTTAATGCAAATATCATCAGCATAGCAAATAATGGAGTCATTGCCCTCAAGTGATATATCGCCTAGTAATCTATGCATTAAGATGTTAAATAAATGGGGCTAAGTACACCTCCCTGAGGTGTGCCGAGTTCAAATACTTTTGTATGAGTACTCTTAATGCTCCTGAAGAGAACCTGAGCCGACCGATTCGATAGATGCATATGAATCCATTTTAACAGTTTTCCCTGAATACCAAAACTAGCTAGTTGCTCAAGATTTATTTCTCTGTTTGCAATATCAAAGGCAGATTTAAGATCAAGAAATACGATTTGCATGCCTGGGTTTGTGTTTGTTAAGTATTCTGCAAAACAGTGCTGACTGCTATACCCTGGGAGAAATCCATACAGTCTGGGGGATAACTTTTATGCGATACATAAGCCTGTTCAGTATTATCCTCTCAAGTACTTTGCACAGACAGGAGGTCAAGGAAATGGGCCTGCATTTGTCAGTATGAGGTTTAGGTATGGGAATGATTAAGCTTTTAGTCCAGGAGCTTGGGATGATTCCTTGTGATAGGCTGAGTCTATACAGGTGCAAAAGTGGGTTGCCTGGTACCTGAGCAATGTGGCGGGAAAGGGCCCCTGTAAGTAATGCCATCTTCCCCAGGGGCGGTTGCCTTACCTTTCAGAAGGGCATTACTTAGTTCCACTCGGTTATTTCGGCAAAGTCGGAGGGGTCAATAGCAGCACAGGCTACTGCTATATTAAAGTTCCTATCTATTTTCGACTTGTCTAGTTGATCTTTTATCCCTTGTGGAAGTGAGTTTAGCTGAGAATTCTCGGCCCACTGCTCTAGCAGCATATTCGCCTGCTCTTGTGGACTGTGGGACTGCGGTGTTGTGAGAGTTTTACCTGTCAGCCTATTAATTTTTCTCCACATGTCAGCCACAGAGGTTTGACTATTGATACCTTGCAGAAATTGTTCCCAGTGTTTACTACGAATCTGAGTTTTTAATCCCTGAATCCTTGTTGGCTTTGAGAAACTGCAGAAGATTTACCTGCCGTCTTACTAAACTTTATAACAATTAGCAAGCTCCTGGACCCGTTTATGTTCCTTGGCCAGAATAGGGTCATTGATCCACCCCGGTGCATGGGAGGCCTGGGGCCTTTTTTTCGAGAGTTTTCGTGAACAGGCCCATGTGTTATAGTAGTCAACTTTGATTAAATCCTGAGAAAAAATTTCAACAGCAGTTATTTCATAGGTGTTATACCAGCGGCTCAAACATGAACCGTTAAAAAAAAAAATATATATACCAGTCATAGACCCGTGCCTTGAAGTGATGCTCCAGGCCCGGTGGGATAATTATTCTGAGCCTAGGTGATTTAGGGGCTGAGTCGCTGTCTACAGTATAGTCTGTTCGGATTGCAAAGTGGTCACTAACTAACTCTCGTACCAGTGAAGTACAGACATTACCATGAACTAAATTTTTGCTAAATACGTAATCTAACCTGCCACCTCCCAAATGAGTCTCTGCTTCTGTGTCATATACTGTCAGTGATCTACTATTGATGAAATGCTTGAATTCTTCCCCAAATTACTATTGACGCTGGTTGTCTCCAAAGTGTGGATGCCTTGCATTGAAATCGCCCATGCATAACATGCCTTGGTTGTGAAAATTGGGGAGAGAACTAGCCAGAAATTTAGAGTATCTGGCATATACATTATACAGTGAAAAATACCCAGAGGCAGTCTGGATTTTTAGATGATGAAATTGAACATCAGTGTTCTCGGATTGTTTTACTAATTTATGTGGCAGTGTTACATATGTCAACAATCCAGTCATGGCTGTATTCACATATAAATAATATCCCTTAAAAGCGGCAGCAAAAGGTTCTTGCACGCATATAACATTAATATTATATTTAAGGATGTAAAATTCTAGATCATTTAGCCTAGGCTTAATGCTACGCATATTCCATGATATGAATTTGATTGTGCGTTTATCCACATGTGAAAAGTGTTTTAGTAGGCTACCTGTACTTCATGCTGTTATATCCTCTAATATTACGAATTATAGATTCACATAAGAAACATGTAACTTTATGATTATGGATTTCATTACAGATGGTAGTCGTGGACTGAAAATTACTTTTAACCATTTCAAACATTCGGTCTTTGGTCTTTGTTCCACTTCTCAGCACAGTCCCGTTTTTGTGTCAGATGCACCTGAGGGGCTGGTTGCGTCACTGGACTCGACGTCACAGGGGTCCTGATTTTGTTTGGCTGCTGTCAGCGCTGACCGCCCCCCTCTGGGTTTTCACACTGGCGGTCTGACATCGATTCTCCTCGCTCTTTCTTTTATCACTAATGGTAACACTAGTATCACAACAATGACAGTCACTTTTTATTTTTTCCATTTCCTGCCTCAGCGACGTTATTTCATTACTTAAGTTTATTGTTTTGAGCTTTCAGAGCTTTCATTTCCTTTAGAAGTTCAAGCACATTTACGTTGCCTTGGTCATCTGGCGTGACGTCACTTCTGTCACATGGTTTTGCGGGGGATTCCCCACCAGTCCTGCGGTCGTCCCTGCCTGAGGGTGAGGGACGGTTTTCCTCGGCTGTCGCCTGGGGAGGGAGGGGGGCGTTGTCTCAATTCAGGAAAAGTATGTCAGCTTTGCGGGCCGAGATACCCTCTATGAGGATCAACATCATCTTGTCCACCTTCTCCTCCAGCTGGTAACCTTGTCGCGTAATTCGGTGGCCTCTTCACCCCCACTCACTGGCAGCCGCGGGAAATCTCTGCGGCTGGTGACGTCACACAGGGCACGGTCGGGCGCTTCCCCGGCACGCTGGTCGCGGGTTGGGTTGGGAGGGCCGCGCTGGTCACTCGCGGTTTGGTGCTGGTACCCCAGGGGGTGGAGGGGGAGGGGACAGGCAGGGAGGCCGTGCACCCCCAGTGCCAGGCAGTCACACCTGTCACCCCACACCCTGAAGCATGATGGGACAAAAGACTGGTGCATCTGCAGTACTCCTCTCCTGCAGCACTGCGAGGGCACTCCTTGG
>NC_051392.1:17068122-17070622 GCF_015228065.2 Penaeus monodon | reverse complement strand
ATATATATATATACTTATATAAACACCCACGTATGTGCATATATATATATATATATATATATATATATATATATATATATATATATATATATATATATATATATATATATATACATACACACACATGTATGTATTTATAAAATATAAAAAATATACATATGTATATTATATATATATATTATATATATATATATGTATATATATTTGTGTGTGGTGTGTGTGGTGTTTGTGTGTGTGTGTGTGTACATATACATATATACACATATGTGTGCGTATGTTTATATGTATATGTATTTATGTGTATATATACATATGTATGTGTGTGTGTGTGTGTGCATATATATATATATATATATATATATATATATAAATATATATATATATATATATATATATATATATATATATATATATATATATGTGTGTGAATGGCAAATCCTTTTTTTGCCATAAGTGGGTCTCAGGCCATCAAATGGACTGGTCAGCAGTGCAAATTGTCTTTCTTTCCGCAGATGTCCACGCCCGCAGACTAGTGGAATCCTCTTATATTAAGCTGCTGCCTAATTTCAAAATGAACAACGGCTTTTCTCCTCGCGATAGTCTTCTTGCTCCCAATATCTTCCGCCTTCTTCCTTATGCCGGCCACCCTTCGCATAGTCCGCCGATCCTCCGCCCTGACCTGACCTTCACTTCCGTTCATCTGTCCTCATCTGCCCCGTGTAACCGCGTTGCCTCTCTTCTCTCTCTTTTATGGCCCTCTTATCCCTTTCCCCGTCAGACCTGAAGAGGGAATCCAGTTGGATTTCGAAACTGCAGTCTCATTTTTTAATAAATCTTGTTTTTGTGCAGTATTATGTGTGTGTATATTCATATACATTCGTAATTTATTTTTGTCTATGGCACAGTTATATAGGAACATATCAGCATTACATTAATCCTATAAAAGGGAAGTTTTGTCTAGCAAAGGCATTTTGAATCTGTTTCTGCGTTTTGAACAGAAGTGGGTTATTTTTCCTTCATTTTTTACAACGCTACCAAACTAGGAGGGAATCGTGGATAGTTCCAGTGCTTTCTGGGGGTGTGAGGATTTGAAAACACACAAAAAACGCCAAGTCTCCATAAGGAGTCAAGAAGACAGATCTTTGAGGAAATGCTGATATGCAGTGATTTTGAATAGGCGCGCACACACAAGCGTGTATATTGGTAGAGGGAGAGAGAAGAGAGAGAGAGAGAGAGAGAGTGAGAGAGAGAGAGAGAGAGAGAGAGAGAAAGAGAGAGAGAATATGGCTGCACAGAAACCAGATCATGAAAATCCGTGAGTTTTATTCAAAACCATGAATAGCTCCGATACATTATTCATTTGACAATTCCAGGCCTAAGCTATAGTTCATGGATTTCTCTCGAAATATTCTTTCTGAAACTTTTCGTATTAGGAGTATGAAACATGTCTTGATAATGCTTATCACCAGTATTACACTGCGGTATGAAAATGTACAAATGAAATATAGTAGACAACAGTTGCATTGTAGATGCAATTTTTTATGTTTTCGTTTTATAATGGGATAGGACCTAAGATATTCACCTACCCAGTCATAGACATACCTGTATATATATTTATTTGTCTATCTGTACGTATATGTATGTATATAGACATACCTGTATATATATTTATTTGTCTATCTGTACGTATATGTATGTATATATAATTATATATACAGCTGTCTCTCTCTCTCTCTCACACACACACATAAATATATATATATAATAATAATAATAATATATATAATAGATAGATAGATAGATAGATAGATAGATAGATATACGTATATATACATGCATACATTCATATATATATATATATATATATATATATATATATATATATATATATATATATACATATATAAACATGTATATGTAGGTTTCTTTGGGTAGCTCGTATTTGTTTCTGGAGATTTGTGTATGGTGTAATAATAATATACATCCCATGCTAGATAAACAGGTTTGCTCATTCACGCCCTCTTGGGTCTTCCCGTTCACATATTCCTTTGTTACCTTTCCCTCCCCTCTTTGTATTTCCTCAACATACGTTCTTATAAATAAAGAACTCATTTATTTTTATATTACGAACCATAGTTTAATACATCCTTGAGGTAAAACATACACAAAATCTTTGTACAGCAATGCGTGTCATTAGTATTTTGACTTTGTATTTGGGGAGTTTTATGAAAATACAAGTTTTGTGTTTTCTCCCGTGACACGACGACAGTTATAATATATGATTATTCTTCGTGTATACATTACTGCATATCCTTCATCTTGTTATGTTTACTTCCTTTCGAGGAATTTAACTATATAAGTTAATTTTCTTGTTTTCTATGTGATTATAACACGTGCATCATATGGAAATGCTTATGCGGCCAAACACATATACGAAAATCAGTATCATATTAGTAATTAGTGATAATCATATTCAAGCCTGAGATTTTTTGCTGTTAAT
>NC_051392.1:17055622-17060622 GCF_015228065.2 Penaeus monodon | reverse complement strand
AAATTGGGCCTTTCCTCTTCACGTAGTCTGCCCCCCTGGCCTCTCCGGCTACCTGGACCTTGCCTGTGTTCAGAGCTTTGCTGAGCGTCGTGTGTGTTTTTGTTGACTTACGGGGGGCGTTTTCGGTTAGGTTTTGTTGTTCGATGTGTTTGTTGTGTTTCTGATTGGTATGCGTATGTGTGCTCCCCTCTCTGTATCGTTGTTTGGCCAGTGAGTGGCTGTCTGTCAATCGCTCGCTCTCTTTTATATTTATATATCTATCTACCTACTTATTTACTTCTTTGCTTGTTCATATATCTGTGTACTTATCTATCTACCTACTTACCTGTGTGTGTGTGAGTGTGAGTGTGAGTGTGAGTGTGTGTGTGTGTGTGTGTGTGTGAGAGAGGAGAGAGAGAGAGAGAGAGAGAGAGAGAGAGAGAGAGAGAGAGAGAGAGAGAGAGAGTGAGTGTGTCTGTGTGGGCTTGTGTGTTTGTGTATATGTATATGCTAACGTGTGAGAGGGAGAAAAAAAGAAAAAAGAGAGAGGGATCACTGTTATTTTTATATATGAAAAATGTATGATGCATAAGCCCAATATATTGTTCACTGACCAAATTTTAGCAAGAATTTCGGTATTTCGGTGTGGCCACAGACGTGCAGACAGTATACTTGCGTGTGCCAGGGAGTTATTGGTCACGCAACACCCTACCTCCCCGTGACACAGAAAGCGAGGGGAAGTGAGGGGAGTCGGGGTGGTCCAAGGGATAGAGGCTGAAGTCAGAATGATGACACGTGAAAGAGGAGAAGAATGGTGGAGGCATTTCTTTCTCTCCTCAGGCTTTATCTGTAATGATTTCTTACAGGTCTGCGTGGGTCTGCTTTTATCTCTCACTCTCTCTTCCTTCTGTTCCTTTCTTCCCCGGTCTCTCTCTCTCTCTCTCATTCCTTCCTCTCCACATAAAGTGTCCTCCACAGACATACAATTAAACACCATGACAGTCACGTAATTAGATATCTAGAAGGAACGGAGGCATTATCGTAATTTCCCCCAGGGAACTGTGGCTGCAAATAAACAAACTTTATGACACGCAACTGTGTCCTTTCTTAGCAGTCTCCTTCATTAGTGTCATTCAGTATGACGACAGCGTGTGTTGCCCCGGGGCCTGTTGTAACCCCCCCCCCCTCTCTCTCTCGTTGCCCCGGGGCCTGTTCTCTCTCTCTCTCCTCTCTCTCTCTCTCTCTCTCTCTCTCTCTCTCTCTCTCTCTCTCTCTCTCTCTTTTCTGACGGGATGTTCCTCGTGATAGCATTATTACCTAAATGATTATAAATAATATGTAGCGATTATAGATAATACGTGGCGATTATAAATAAATATGTGGTGTAAATAGTTGATATGTTGTCCTGAATACAATTAGGAGGTAATGTTCAGTCTTACGAGACACTAAGTGATGAGGCCTATTCGGCTCCTTATGCCACAGGCGGTCCCCTAGGCAGGCCCAAATCTCTCCTCTCTCTCTCTCTCTCTCTCTCTCTCTCTCTCTCTCTCTCTCTCTCTCTCTCTCTCTCTCTCTCTCTCTCTCTCTGAACTGTTTGTCTTTCTAACTAAATATATCCATCGTCAAAAATCTTCGTCCCGTTTCTTTCTAAACATTTTCATTGTAATTTTCATTCCCCGATAACGTCTTTACTAGAAGGTGGCATCGTAATGCACTATAATATCCTGTAAGGGATGGATAGATGTATCCTTTGAATCCTATTTATTGAATCAAAGAGCGTGATAACGACATTAATTTGGGATGCCCGAGCGACACCATCACTGTTATTACCTTTTGACCAGAACTCAAAATATGGCACACATCCGTAACGTACAACATGACCAATAAAGAGCACGATAATGCCAGATGGATGGCAGATAGTATCCATCAGGATTATCAGCTCTTGTGGCCTTTCGTGACACTAATGACCTCAAACCACGCTTTACTTTTCCCTTGTCCCCTACCTCTTCTCTCCCTTCCCTTTATCACTGTGCTCTGCTCACACCCTCTTTTCAACGACCTAATCGATGTTCGTCAAGTAACCTGATTTAGTGTAGTTGATCATGTTGTTGACGCCGACGAGGTAGGTAATGACAGGAAGGCACAATGTGATTGCTCTTGTTATTGAAGGGAAGCCTACGTCGTTTGTGTTATTTTTGGGATCGTCTGCTCTCGACGGAAAATGTTTTTGGGAAATAAAAGACGGAGTCGGAATTTATAGGGTAACAGATAAAGGCATGGTTGGGATATTGCGAAGGAGGAGAAAGACAAATCGAGGGAAGGGAAAGAGGATGAGAGGATTAAAATGTGGGTTCTTATTTAAGATTAAAAACATTGACTTACAGGAGAGAGATCCTTCGAGTGTGAATAACAGGCACCATCGTCTTCATAGTCGGAGTTTCTTTCATTTCTCAAGTCGAGCGTAATAGAAAAGCTTTTAGTGCATCATGAAGAGAAATGGAGAACCCCCTCCCCCCAACTTACCCTCTTCTTGTCTCTGCCTCCTTCCTTCCTTTCTTCCTTCCTTCTTTCCTTCCTTCCTTCCTTCCTTCCTTCCTTCCTTCCTTCCTTCCTTCGTACTCTCCCCTCCTCTCTCTTCACCAGTATGTCTATGTATTCTAGCTATCTGCCCCGCCTTCTCCCTGCCTTCTACCTCTCCTTCTCTCCCCTCTCCCTCTCTCAATTCATTTATAAAAAAAATCAATACCACTAAAAGGTATGAAATACATATCAACAACGATTTTTATGTTTATTTTTTTCTGACCTTTTAACCACTAAGGCTTGATTAATGGTGAGCCTTAAGACAAGTTAAACGCAAAGGTGGTGAGACCTAAGAATAGGAAAAGATGAAAATATATTTGTCTACAGAAATAAAAGAAGTGTTAAGATTTGCGATGGAACATGGCTATTAAAGGCCTTAGGCTATTCCTAAGAGGCTCAAGAAGGATATACAGACAAACAAACAGACAGATATTTGAAAAGCCAGAGGCATGTAGAAAGACAAGCAGTCAGCAATGTTATTTAAAGAAGCAAGACTCGAAAACGATTTGAAGGGTGGACAAAGAAAGAGAGAGAGATACCGAAATGAGATGGAAATGCTATTGAAGATAACATAAAAAATCTTCGTCAATCCTGTATATGAATATTTCCAAATAGAGCCGTATAACGGTACTCTTTCAAAGGATACGCAATGAAGCCGAAATGAACCGCGATTCTTTTGAATTTTTGATGCAACGTTAAGCGTTCTAAATCCCATGACTGATGCTGGAGGTAATTTATGCAAATGTCTGCGAGAATTATTCTGACCTTTATGCCAAATGAAATCTCTCTCTCTCTCTCTCTCTCTCTCTCTCTCTCTCTCTCTCTCTCTCTCTCCCTCTCTCTCTCTCTCTCTCTCTCTCTCTCTCTCTCTCTCTTCTCTCTCTCTCTTTCCTCTCTCTCTCTCTCCTTCTCTCTCTCTCTCTCCTCTCTCTCTCTCTCTCTCTCTCTCTCTCTCTCTCTCTCTCTCTCTCTCTCTCTCTCTCTATATATATTATATATATATATATATATATGTATATATATATATGTATATATATTTATGTATATATATATATATATATATATATATATATATATATATATATATATATATATATATATATATATAGCTATGTAAAAAAGAAAGCGGCTGTAACTAGAAGTATGTGTAAGAAAAGTGAGAGAGAGAGAGAGAGAGAGAGAGAGAGAGAGAGAGAGAGAGAGAGAGAGAGAGAGAGAGAGAGAGAGAAATCCCCTGCAATGAATGGCTTCTCACTCCTTCGCCATCTACTAACCTCTCCTCTATGCCCTGAAGTAATCTTCCCATGTTCTCCCTAGCTACCTAATATTTTGCCTAGTACTTTCTCCCTTTCGTATCCGTCCTTGCTCTTCCCATAACTTTACCTCGTCCTCCTTACCTCCTCCTACCCACTCCAGTATTTCTTAATCCCACACCTTTAGTATTTCTAAAGTCTTATTCCACCTCTGTCCCACCCACCTCCAGACCCCATTCCTTTCCGTGCCTCTTGACTCTATGCCTCACATTCTTTCCTCTTCCTCATCCGCCCCACCCTCTTCCAGTACCCCCTCTCCCCTCCAGTGCCTCTTCCTGGAACCGACTGTCAATTCCTACCGATTCCCACCGCTCTCTCCCTCTCCTTCCAGTACCTTATCCTCCTCTCCAATTCCTCTTTTCCCTTCCCTCTTCCCTTTCTCCCCCAACACTTCCCCCTCTCTGTATCCACCTTACCCCCCTGCGCTATGTTCAAGAACGTGCCTAAGTCCCAGCCGTGACTTCCGCATTAAAAACATGTTGAAGTTATTTGCAAAGGAAGCACCATAGCGTGATAATTAGACCGTGGACCCAGCGTGGCGACACATTCACGAACTTAAAATGGAAAATCAGCCTCGCGTTTCGTAAGAGTGGAGAGTCACGAATAATTTTCTTTAGGACGAGGAACATGCAAATCGTGCGTGCTCTTATGTGGATCACGTTTATACTGATTTATTATTATTATTATTATTATTATTATTATTATTATATATATATATATATATATATATATATATATTTATATTTATATAAACATATATATAATTATATAATCATATATATATATGTATATATATATATATATATATATATATATATATATATATATATATATATATATATATATCACGCACACACGCACGCACGCACACACACACACACACACACACTCACACACACACACACACACACACACACACACACACACACACACACACACACACACACACACACACCCACACACACACACACACACACACACACACACGCACACCCACACGCACACGCACACGCACACATACACACACGCGCGCGCGCGCGCGCGCATATACATGTAACAACGATACACATACTGCACAGTAGATAGAAACATTCACGACATATTGTTGCCTTCGGCAAGTCCCAAGGA
>NC_051392.1:17013122-17018122 GCF_015228065.2 Penaeus monodon | reverse complement strand
GACTTGAGTTGATTATGCAAGTAACAGGTCCCTTGCTAGTCTCACGGTGTAGCCGTCGGTTGAACAGTTGGCCATCTGTACCCCATGATCCGGTGAAGAGACAAAAGGCATCAAGACGAGACTCCAAGGCACTAGATAACGTCGACACACACACACACAACACACACACACACACCACACACGCACACACCACCACACACACACACACACACACACACACACACACACACACACACACACAACAACCACCACACACACACACACACACACACACACACACACACACACACACACACACACACATATAAATCATAATAATATATTATATATATATATATATATATATATATATAACTATATATATATATATAATATATATATATATATATAGTTTTATTTGTGTGTGTGTGTGTGTGTGTGTGTGTGTGTGTGTGTGTGTGTGTGTGTGTGTGTGTGTGTGGTGTGCGCGTATTAATCATTTTTTTTACCTAGCAGCGGGCAAATAACGCTTCCTGAAACAAAATAAAAAGCTGTGAGTCATTTCACAGGATGTGATGTGTAAATTATAAAAATAGATAGTGTTTGTTGAAACTTTTTAAAGTTCCATATCATCGCTTATGCATAAAAAAAACGAAATATAGATATGGTGAGAGAGAGATAGAGTGAGAGAGAGAGAGAGAGAGAGAGAGAGAGAGAGAGAGAGAGAGAGAGAGAGAGAGAGAGAGAGAGAGAGAGAGAGAGAGAGAGAGGCGTCGGAGCGAAAAAGGGAGAGAAAGCATGAAAATATGATAAAATGCGACAGAAAAAGGTCACGAAGACAAAAATGAAATCAAACATGTCTTTTTTTCTATCAGGCTTTGATGGGTCCCTTATTTAAGCAATTTTCCGTCAGTAATTGATTTTTGAAGCCTTCAAGCGTTAAGCGTATGTTGACTTACCATTTGTCTGACATGTATTATTTTCGGCCTTTTTGACATCCGAGGGCATTAAATAAGCACTTTTTGTTTATACTTCGTATGCATTAAGGCTGTATTTGCATGTCATTAATCGAGCATGTATTATTTGAATATTTTATGGAAAAGCATTTTTAAAAAGAATTTCAGGAATTAAGAGGATTTGTTTATCATTTATGTGCTCTATATTATTACAGGTATTTTACATTTGCCATTTCAAACCAGCAATAAGCTTATAAAAAAATCAGCACACCTTAATTGCACTGCCATTGCTCGCAACAACAACTTCAACAATAATACACTTCTACAGCAACTCGCCAATGAAAAAGAAGATACTCAAAAAATCCCAGCCTTTAGAGCAGCATAAAGAAAAAAAAAAAATCCTAGCTCAAACTTCTTTATATCCAGATTAGCCCGGAGTGATTACATCGTCCGAATTATTTCCTTTTTTATTAGTGTTTTTCCTCAAATTAGATGCAGGTTAGCGGCGCTAGTTGCATGCGAATGCTTTTAATTTGGCCAGATTCATGAATGATGTAATGTGGCTCATCTGCGCTTTAATTGTTGGTCATCATTCTAATGAAATTTGGATGTGATAATTCGTCGGGATTAATTACCAAGGGAAGCAGAAACACATAGGCGCTTAGAAGAAGAACGTACACGCCCGACACGTACATGGACGTACACAGTCACATTTGCATTCACATTCGCATACACATACACATAATCATACACATACACATTCACATACACACACACACACACATGCATTTGTGTGTTACTAACGGCCTCTCCACACACATGCACTTATACATAGAATTCTCATATACACGCTCATATACACTTAATTTATACACACACACACGCACACACATACACACATCTAAACCAAAACTGACAAATAGATACATGAATGATGTATTGTATGTATAAAGGAAATATCCAATAGACTTGATATGAAAGTGAAAAATATATTGTGACGGAGTAAAGGCAGGAGATCCAATAATAACTTGGCGAACATTTGCCGGCAAGTATACGATGAAAAATCTTATCAAAGGCGCAAAGGAAATTACTTACATTATCGAACTTCTCCAGCTTTCCAGTCGTGTTTGTTTCTGCTTCTCCCCTTATTTATATTCCAAGTTGTTGTTAGGTTATTTGTTCGTTATTTATGCTGTTTTTGCTGTTGTCCTTCTTATTCATGTATCCTTTTGCTTTTTGTATTTCCTTTTCTTTGTCTTTTCTGTATACTCACATTCATCCTTTCGATTCTCTTCACCTACCGCTCTTCATCCTTTATTTCCCTCTCCCCCTCTCCCTTCCCTTTCCCTTTCTTTCTACCATACCTCCTCCTCTTCTAGTGTCCTCACCTCCTCTTCCTCCCACTCCTCTGTCCCCTAAACTTCTCCTCAGCCTACCCGTCACTCCATTCTTTCCATCTATTTTCCTTCGTTCCCTCCTTTCTCCTTCGACATTCCTCCTTGAATCTTTTCTCCCTTCTTCCTCCTTCCTCCTCCTTTTTGCAACGTCATCACTACTCTGATCTCTTCCTCTTCCCTTTTTTCCCTTCCAGCCTTCCCGTCCATTCTCTCTACTTATCCCAATGTTCCTTTCCTTCTTATTATTCTTATACCCTTCTCATTATCTTACTTTCATTCTGCCTCCTAACCCTATCCCCTATCCAACTGCGACCTCCCTATCCCTAAATCCCCCCCCCCCTTTCTCCTGCTCGAACCCCATCTTGCAGGAACCAACAAGGGTTAGTAATGGCCTCTCCTGCTGTCATTACCCCCCTACTCCCCAAACCCTACTATAATAGGGGGGAGGAGGGGCGTTGCAAGAACACCCCCCCTCCCAATCTTTCCTTTTAGCAGAGCGCTCATTGCTCCCAGTGCCACCCCACCCACTTCCTTCCCGCTATCACCCCCCTCCCTCCACCCTTTCAAACACATTTAGTAGGGTCTCCTTTCCGTCCACCCTGCCAACTCCGCCCCCTGTTCCCAGACATTTAGTAAAAGCCATTCCTACTACCATAACCCCCCACCAACCCCCGTTAATAGAAGCGCGTCCGCTCCCACTACCTCCGCCCTCCTCCTCCTTCCCCTCCTTCAATCCTCCCTCCTCCTCCTCCTCCCCTTCCTCTTTCCTCCTCCTTCCCCTCCTCCTCCTCCTCCTCCTTCCCTCTTTTCCCTCCCTCCTCCTCTTCCCCCTCTCTCTCCCCTTCCCCTCCCCTCCCTTCTCTTGACCTCCTCTGCTGTTGATTCTACATCCCTTTGAGGTTTCTAAGCCATGATGGAGACGATGGATAGCCTTATTAAGGTTTTGAAAATAGTGTATATGTGGGCCTCGAATGGTTTATGGTCTCTTCCTTTTTTTCTAGCTTTGGAAAAGAATTTATTTTGATGTGTTATGTCTATCCTGCATGTTCATATTTACTCTTTACTATGTCGTTTTTTTCATGTACTAATCTATTTATTTATATGTATATATATATCTAATCAGTTACCCATTTCGTCGTTTACTTCGACGTCATACGTTCCTTTTCACTGTTATGGTGCTGTTTCCTTTACTTTAAGTTAGAGTAAAAATGGCTATTGGGAATTTTACTTTAGCTCTATAAATAACGAAACTTAATGCTAACAGTTTTCTATATCTCTGATGTTCACCGGAATATTAGTGAGGACCAGTATACACACACACACACACACACACACACACACACACACACACACACACACACACACACACACACACACACACACACACACACACACACACACACACACACACACACACAAACACACACACAAACACACACACACACACACAACCACAACAACAACAACATAACAGCAATAACTGCAACAACAGCAACATCATATATTGTTTTAAAAACAAGTTAGAGAGTAATTTAACTGAATCCAAACCGAGACTTTATATATTTCCAAAACCTGTTTTATCCGTCTATTTATCCTTTCGGGCATTCGGCAGAAAAATCCAATTACTTTGATTGCATATCGTATCGTTTTATCAATACGGATCTCGACGTAATTAATTGTGTGAAGTTCACGATAGGACCGGCGCCGGAAAACGTGTTTTTTCACTCAAGTTAACAAGTTATATGTATAATGTGAGTATATGTGTTAGAGAGAGAAAAAAAAAGGAGAGAGAGAGAAAATGAGAGAGAAAATGAGAGAGAGAGAAAAGGAAAAGAGAGAGAAAAGGAGAGTTAGAGAAAAGGAGAGAGAAAGAAAAGGAGAGAGAGATAGAAAAGGAGAGAGAGATAAATAGAGAGAGAGAGAGAAAAGGAGAGAGAGAAAAAAAGGAGAGAGAGAGAAAAGGAGAGAGAGAGAAAAGGATAAAGAGAGAAAAGGAGAGAGAGAAAGAAAAGGAGAGGGAGAAAAGGAGAGAGAGAAAAGGAGAGAGAGAGAGAGAGAGAAGAGAGAGAGAGAGAGAGAGAGAGAGGAGAGAGAGAGAGAGAGAGAGAGAGAGAGAGAGAGAGAGAGAGAGAGAGGAAGAGAAAGAAGAAGTAAAGGAAAGAATGAGCAAGAGAAGCCGACAGAGATAGAAAGCCGAAGGAAAATCATATACATGAAATTATTTACATATATATTAACTTGCTCGTTCAAGAAGAAAAGTTCCGAGAACTCCGTGCACATTAGTCTTCGTTTCCCTTATTAGTGATGGAGATTAGGGTTTACCTGCCGTGACTGGGATGAGAGAGTGTAATGCGCCAGTGAAATATATTCCTTTATATATATATATATATATATAATATATATATATATATATATATATATATATATATATATAATATATATATATATATATATATATATATATATATATTATGATATATTAGTATATTAGTATTTGTGTGTGTGTGTGTGTGTGTGTGTGTGTGTGTGTGTGTGTGTGTGTGTGTGTGTGTGTGTGTGTGTGTGTGTGTGTGTGTGTGTGTGTGTTTAATTGGTAGTGTAAGAACAGTAGCAGCAATAGTAGTTATGTTTTAAAGTTAATGTTCAGGTTAATTTCATTGGTTAACTA
>NC_051392.1:17000622-17003122 GCF_015228065.2 Penaeus monodon | reverse complement strand
GAGGAGGAGGAGGGAAGAGGAGAGGAGGAGGAGAGGAGGAGGAGAGGAGGAGGAGAGGAGGAGGAGAGGAGGAGGAGAGGAGGAGGAGAGGAGGAGGAAAGGAGGAGGAAAGGAAGAGGAAAGGAGGAGGAGGAGAGGAGGAGGAGATGGGAAGGAAGGATTGGAGACGAGGAAGGGGGGAGGAAGGGGAGGAGGAGGGAGGGATGGGGGGCGAGGAGGGGGAGGGGAGGAGGAGAGATGCCCGGCTCTCTCCACTCCGGGAATCTTCCACTTTAAGTAACGATTTTCTGCCTTTGACGAGCGGTTTCATAAAGCGAGACACGAGTTCTTCCGTGTGTTTGGGCGAAAGGGGGGGGAGGAGGTGGGGAAGAATTAGGGGGAGGAGAAGGTGAGGAAGCATTGGGCGAGATTAAGGGGGTGGGGAAGACTAGGGAGGGAGGAGGAAGGGAGAAATGGGAGAAGAGGGGGGAGGAGGAAGGGAGAAATGGGAGAAGAGGGGGGAGGTAGGGGGAGTGGGGGAGGTAGGGGAAGTGGGGGGAGGTAGGGGAAGTGGGGGGAGGGGAAGGTGGGGAGGAATGGGCGGAGGCAGAGGTTCGGAGGCATAGAGAGGCAGGTGGTGGGGAAGGGAGAAGTGAAGGGAGGAAGGAGGTGGGGAGGGACAGCGGGAGAGGGAAGAGGTAGGGGGGGAATGGGGAGGAATAGTGAATGAGGGAGGAGATGGAGTGGAATGGGTGAGGAAGGGAGAATGGGACGCGGAATGGGGTGAGAAGGGGAATGGTGAGAGATACAATAAGAAAGAGAAGAGGGAGAGAGGGGAAGGGGAAACGGTGAGGAGGGGAGAGGAAAGGGAGAGCAGAGGAAGAGGGTGAAAAAAAGCAAAAAGGAGAAGGGAGGGAGGGATATGAGGGGAAGGAAGAACAGAAGAACAGAAGCGGGAATTCCCAAAGGGGGAAACTGAGGATGGCGTCGAGTTTTTGCTCTGAGGTCCACTCCTTCCCTCCCCCCTTCCTCATTCTTTTCCTCTTCCTCCTTATTCTCCAGTCTTATTCCTCCTTTCCTCCTTTCCTCCTTTCCCATCCCACCTTCCTTTTCCCCTCCTTCTCCCCTTCCCTCCTACCATCTTCTTCCTTCCTTCTTCCATATTTCTCCCTCCCTTGTTTTTCCTTCTCCATCCTTCCTCCCATCCCTCCCTCCTTCCCTCACTCTCTCCTTTCCTCCTTCCTTACCCTACGCCTCCTTATTTTTCTCTCAGATACTCGCTCGATCGCCCAAGAAAAGAAAAGAAAATCAAGAAAAAAATCAAGCTTAAAAACTCGAAGATTAGCAGAACAATGCGTCACTCGTAAGAGCCAACGTCTTGAGAAATTCACGAAGGGTTTAAAGACGCCTGATATCTCATGTAAATAGAATAAATGATGTTGGATTTTCCTTCAATCAGCACAGTAAACGCAAGGAGATGGTTTTATGATGCAAGCAAACACACCGAGACTCTGTCAATTTTCAGAACAGTGAACGGCAGTGAAAGAATTCCGGTACGAGTAACTTTTTTTTTTTTTTTTTTTTTTTTTTTTTTTTGACGGTGATAGAGGGGTAATGGTAGAGGTTGGGGTGGGGGTGGGGAAGAGGGTCGGGGCGGGGGAGGGAGAGGGGTGGGGAAGAATGGGGAATGAGGGGGCGAGTGTAGACGTGTGTGTATGGATTGCTGTCGGTGGATTTGGGGGCCGAGTAAGGGGAGGGGGGGGAGGGGGAGGGGGGAGGGGAAGGGGGAGGGGGCAAAGTTTGGAACGTAAATTGAAATTATAAATAAGGAATTCCAAAGGCTTCGTGACTTTTATTTCTAACTTCCCAAAGTGTATTTTTCTGCACGAGCATACACACACGCGGATAGATAAACGTAAATATTGATTGATATATAGGTAAATAGATAGACAGACAGGTAAGTAGGTAAGCAGAAGATATTTAGACAAATAAACAGATAAACAAGTGAGACATACACATACTTACATATATATTTACATGTATCCATCCGTACATACATATTTACATACGTACGTACATACCTTCATACAGACATTCATATATACATACCTGCATATATACATACATACATTCATACATACATACATACATACATGCATACATACATATATACATATATACATACATGTATGAATACATATATATATATATATATATATATATATATATATATATATATATATATATATATGTATACACATATACATTATACATGCATACTTACACATATACATATATTCATTCATTCATTCATTCATTCATACATGCATGCATACATACATACATACATGCATGCATACATACATACATACATACATACATACATACATACATACATACATATATATATACACACAATGCAGATGTACATATACACACTATGTATACATATATTTATATATATACATACGTACGTACGTACGAACGTGTATATATATATATATATATATATATATATATA
>NC_051392.1:16990622-16993122 GCF_015228065.2 Penaeus monodon | reverse complement strand
CCCTACAACTCCTGCCATCCTCTCCCCTACACCTCCTTCCTTCCCCTCGCCCCTCGCCCCTCCCTCCGCATTAAGGCGATGGCGCGGCTGGTAGTGACAGGTATGGCGTGCGCTGGGAAGGGAAGAAAAGGCGGCATGGCGAACGCACCTTCGGCGTCCCCTTATTAATAACACAGGCGCACCGACTTAACCATAAATCCTTCCACGTAGCACAAGACGTCATACATCACCTTCACGGAACGTTAAAGATGGCTGACGCGCGAGAAATATCAAGCGTATTCTCTCTCTCTCTCTCTCTCTCTGTATCTATCTATCTATCTATCTATCTATCTATCTACCTACCAACCTATCTATCTTTATATCTATCTGTCTATCGGTCTCTCTCTCTCTTCTCTCTCTCTCTCTCTCTCTCTCTCTCTCTCTCTCTCTCTCTCTCTCTCTCTCTCTCTCTCTCTCTCCTCTTCTCTCTCTCTCTCTCTCCTCTCTCTCTCTCTCTTCTCTTCTTCGTCTTTCCCCTCTGCTCTTCTTCTCTCTCTCTCTCTCTCCTCTCTTCTTCTTCTCTCTCTCTCTCTCTCTCTCTCTTCTCTCTCTCTCTCTCCTCTTTTCTTTCTCTCTCTTTCTCACCTCTCACCTCCACTCTCTTTCTGTCTTTCGATCTTTCTTTGATAGAGAGGCCTCGTGTTTCTCCGTTTCCCTTCTCTCCCTGCCCCTATCTTTCTGCCTTCGATCTCCCCTTATTTATTTTTTCTTCTGTCTACCCTCCCAACCGGTTCTCTCCTTCACTCTTCATATTCCCCAGCCCCCTCTCGTCCGATATTTTTTCCAACCTCATTTTCCTTATTTTGGCTCTGTATTTTCCCTTACCCCACTACCCCCTTCTTCCCTTCATCCTCCCTTCCTCCCTCATTCCTCGAGTTTCTGACACCCCTATCCCTAGAGAAAGAAATACTTTTTGAAGAAATATGAGCCCTGTTATTTATTGCAGGAGAATATCAACGTAGATTTCTAGGCAGTTTTATGAAGGAGGGTTAAGCTCGTTTATGGTAATTTGAATATTTTTTATACGCTCCTTCTATCGACTGAACGTTTTTATGGTTTATTTTCCGATAACTTTCCAAGGAGGGAGAAATGTAGAAAAAATTGAAATTTGTAGTTCATGGCAAGATTTATAACATAAAGGAAAATGCCATACCATATATATTTTCTTTTTTTTCCAGAGCAAACTTGTTCCAGCTTTAATTCTAAACATTTGCTTCTACATTGATAAACGTACAGGTATTCATATCAGTATACATTATATTATCTTTGTATGTCTTGGATGCAATTTTACACGCCTGTACTTTTAAATTCCACATTTCAATATTCCTGAATATATTCTCCCTCTTCGACGAAACGACAATACGGGGCCACACTGTATGTGTGTACTGATCAGTAATCTGATACGCATTTTTTTGTATAGAAGCCGACAATCTCTCCCCTCGCACTCCCCCACCCTCCAGAAAAGGAGATCCAAAAGCTGTTACGAAGAAGAAAAAAAATCTCACAAACTTCCTATAAGGCAAGAAAATCTGAGGAAACTCCCGAACATAATCCCAGATTTATGGATTTCCCAACACCCACCCAAGAATCCGGTAAAAGATTCCCCAAACTGTAAGAACATGCATTAGTCAGCCTTTCCTAGGTATCGGTAGTTATGTTTACCTGTGTCTTCGTGACAGGAAGTGAGGAAGGAAGGAAGGACAGACGGCATGAACAAAAGGAGAGAGGGATTATCCATTTTGTAGATATATGTTACGAGGGTGATATCTTCATCATCACTATCATTATCATCATCTTCTTCGTGGTCATGAACATCATCGTAGTCATGATCATTATCATCCTCATCGTAGTCATGATCATTATCATCATCGTCTTCGTGTTCATCATCCTCATCATATTTATGATCATTATCATCATCGTCTTCGTGGTCATCATCCTCATCGGAATCATGATCATTATCATCCTCATCGTATCCGTAGTCACTAACAAAATTATCATTGTTATTATCATTTCCGTTATCATTATCATTATAATTCTCATCCCATCCTCATTTTCATTCTCAACCTCAGCCTCCTCCTCCTCCTCTCCTCCTCCTCCTCATCATCATCATCATCATCGCCATCATCACTATCATCATTATCGTGTTCAACATCATCATCATAATTATCAAGATCATCATCATCATCATCATCATCATCATCAATCATTCCATTTATCACCATCATCATCATCGTGTTCATAATCATCACCACCATCATCATCATCATCATCATTATCATCATCACCACCATCATCATCATCATCATCATCATTATCATCATCATCATCATTATCATCATCATCATCATCATCATCATCATCATCATCATTCCATTTATCACCATCATCATCATCGTGTTCATCATCACATTATCATCATCATCATCATCATCCTCATACATCTCTACATATCTCTCATTAT
>NC_051392.1:16975622-16983122 GCF_015228065.2 Penaeus monodon | reverse complement strand
ATCTCTTTCTCCCTCTCTCTCTCGCTCTGTCTGTAGGTCTGTTTCTCTCTCGCTCTCGTTCTGTCTGTAGGTCTGTTTTTATCTCGCTCTCGCTCTTTCTATAGGCCTGTTTCTCTCTCTCTCGCTCTGTCTGTAGGTCTGTTTCTCTCTCTCACCCTGTCTCTGGGTCTGTTTCTCTCTCTCTCGCTCTGCCTGTAGGTCTGTTTCTCTCTCTCTTCTCTCTCCTCTCTCTCTCTCTCTCCCTTCTCTCTCTCTCTCTCTCTCCCCTTTCTCTCTCTCTCTCTCTCTCTCTCTCTCTCTCTCTCTCGTCTTCTTCTATCTCTCTATCTATCTATCTCTATCTCTATCTATCTATCTATCTATCTATCTCTTTCTCTCTCTCTTTTTCTTTCTCTTTTTTCTCTCCCTCCCTCCCGCCCTCCGCCCGACATCTTTCTCTCTCTCTCTTCCCCCCCCCCTCTCTCTCTCTCTCTCTCTCTCTCTCTCTCTCTCTCTGTCTCTCTCCTCTCTTTCTCTCTCCTCTGTTGTTGTGTGTGTGTGTGTCTGTCTGTCGTCTCTCTCTCTCTCTCTCTCTCCTCTCTCTCTCTCTCTCCTCTCCTCTCTCTCTCTCTCTCTCTCTCTCTTTCTCTTTCTCTTTCTTTCTCTCCCTCCCTCCACCCCCCCTCTCTCTCTGGTTTCCTTTCTTCCTTCCCACTCTCTCCCATCTTTCTTCCTCCCTCTTTCCCTCCCTCCCCCCCCCCCTCTCCTCGCTCTCTCTCTCTCTCTCTCTCCTCTTTCTCTCTCTCTCTCTCTTCTCTCTCTCTCTCTCTCTCTTCTCTCTCTCTCTCTTTCTCTCTCCCTCCCTCCCTCTCTCCTTCCCTTCCTCTCCCATCTTCCTCCCTCTCCGTATTCACCCTATAAATGTATTAAAAAAGAAACATTTTCAAAAAATCTATCTATCTCTTTCTCTCTCTCTTTCTCTTTCTCTTTTTTTCTCTCCCTCTCTCTCTCTCTCTCTCCTCTGTTTCTTCTCTCTCTCTCTCTCTCTTCTCCTTCTCTTTTCTTCTCTCTCTTTCTCTTTCTCTTTCTTTCTCTCCCTCCCTCTACCCCCTCTCTTTCTCTCTCTTCTTCTCTCCCTCTTCTATCTCTGGTTCCCTTTCTTCCTTCCCACTCTCTCCCATCTTTCTTCCTCCCTCTTTCCCTCCTTCCCTCTCCCTCTTTCTCTCTCTCTCTCTCTCCCTCTCTCTTCTCTTTTCTCTCTTCTCTTTCTCTCTCTCTCTCTCTCTCTCTCTCTCTCTCTCTCTCTCTCTCTCTCTCTTCTCATCTCTCTCTCTCTCTCTCTCTATTTCTCTCTCCCTCCCTCCCTGTCTCCTTCCCTTCCTCTCCCATCTTCCTTCCTCTCCGTATCCACCCTATAAATGTATTAAAAAAAGAAACATTTTCAAAAAAGGTCCCGCGAGTGAAAAATGGGCCAAGTAATCGAAATCCATAAATACCAAAGTGGAGGCCGCGTTCCCCAATCACCGTGCCGAGAACAAGCTCTTTTGGATGGACGCAAGGCAGGCTCACACGAGGAATACGTAACGAAGACTATAACGAAATCTATAACGAAGTCTATAACTCGTTTGGTGATTACGTCATGCTCCATGCTCGTGATGGTTTTAGGCCGGTTTCTGTAGGGTTAAAGGAGATAGTGCTGGTGTGTGGTTGTTTATATTGATTAGTTTTTTTTTTACTACATTTTAGTACGGTTGTTACAGTAATAATGATGATAATAGTAACAATTCTTATTCTAATGCTTATTGTTAATATTGTTATATTATTTTCTTTCAATGACATTCTCACTATTGCCTTTGCTTCTGTTGTCCTTATTGATATTATGATTATAAGCATATATCAAGATTCATTATCTGGGAACATTATGATGACTATTGGGAAAATGCTCGTTATCATTATGATTAACTGCCATTTACCACCAGGAGGCCGATGGTAATCTATGTTGAAAAGAGGCGGTGGGATGGGAGATGAGATTACGAAATGGCACTGATTATGTGTATAATCCGTTGATGGATGTAAAAGATGCAAAGAATAAAGAGGTAGGGGAAAAAGGAAGGGAAAGAAATGACGGAGGATTTTTTTTTTTTAGAAACTCGAGATTCAGAAGGCTTTCCGACATAGTGGACTCTATAAATAGTAAATGGATATTGTGCATAGATTAAGGATAATAATATCAAAATGTTGATCGCAGAAAGCAAAGATACACCTGACCTTCATGAAATATGCCAGACGCTTACTTGTCTGAAGTCTTCCGTGCGCGCAAATAAATAATAGCAAAAGGTCTAGAGTAAGTAAAAGTTCAATAGGTGCCTCATCCCCTCCAGTGTAAGGAAGCAAAACATGCAAAAGGTCAACGACACTCTACCCCTCCCCCTCCTCCCTTCTACCCCCTTTCCCCATACCTCTTTTCAACCGTGATTTCCTTCCCCAAACCTTCCATCTTCCCGACCCCCCTGTGTGTCAGCTCTCCTCCTGCCATCTGTGCAGTCTCCCTTCTCCTCTATCCTCTTTCGAGGTCTCCCCCGTCTACCTCTCCGTCCTCTCTTTCTCCTCTTATCTACCCTCTACGTCCCTCGTCTTCCTTTTTCTCTTTCCTTTCCTTCCTTTTCCCCCTTCCCTTTCCTTCATTTCCCCTCTTCCTTTCCTTTTCATCCTTGCTCAACCCTATCCCTAAACCTCTACGTCCCCTTTCCTCTCTCCTTTAACCCACCCCTCGAAGGTTGGATGAGGGACGTTCCCCTCTGTCACCGCCGTCCATTTCACCTTCACAGGACTTAATGACGGTCTAATGAGACATAATTCACGGGGCCATCATCTCTTCAGCCACATCCCTCCCCCACTCCCCCTTCATCACTCAACTCTTCCCTTTACCTACCTCCTCTCCTCGTCCCTTCTCCTATTTCGCCGCTTCAACACCTGCGCCTTCCCCTTATCCCTCTCCATACTTCCCTCAACTAATGCCTTTCCCACTCACTCCACCCTCTTCCCCTTCCATTCCTCTTTCCCTTCCTCCTGTTCCTTTCTCTCCTCCTTTCCTTCTGAGACCTTTTTCCCTTTTCTTAAACCCTCTCCACCCATCCTTATCCATTCTGTTCATTCCCGTCAGCCATCCCTTTCTATCCTTTCCCCTTTTCTCTACCCCACTCTGCTCACTCTTTTCTCCTCTCCTCTACCCTTCTTGTTCCCCACTTCCCCCATTTCTTCCTCTCCCTCGCCAGTTCTTTATTACTCTCTGTCAATCATTATTTCGTCCTGTCCACCTCTTTCCCATACCCATTTTCTCCCTTCCCCCTTTAAATTATCCCTCTCTACTCATAGTTACCTCTCCCTTTCTTTACTTCTCCCCCAACGCCTTCCTCTCCCTTTCTCTATACCTCTCCACCCATCTTTAACCCCTTTTCTCTTTCCTCTCCCCTTCCCTTCCTTCCTTTTCTCCCATCCCTCACCCTGACCTCTAAACTTCATTACGTTATTAGGACGCACCCCACTCAGCTCCTACCCAATTAAGGACGTGGAAATCAAGGGAAGAAGACAATGTAGGTCAGGCTGCGAGGGGGGTAAGGGAAGGAGTAGATGGGGAGATGGTAGGGGAGGAAGGGAAAAGGTGGGAGGGGGAGTAGGAAGAAGAATGCTTTAGCTTTCTCTGAATCAAAGTCGAGAGTTTGGAGGGAAGAGGGAGAGGGAGGGCACAAAGGGTTTAAGGGAGGGTAGGAAGGCCAAAGGGAGAAGGAAGTAATGAGGGGGAAGGTGGTGGAAGTGGAAGGAATGTGGACAACGAAAAGGTATGATGAGCAAGGAGTTAAGGGAGGTAGTGAACAGAAAGGATAGGGAAGGAAGTGAAAAAGGGTTGTAGGTGAAAAAGTAACCTACACCTCTACAGAGAGAGAGAGAGAAATCTTCCAACTAAACAAGCAAATTAAGAAATGACTAAACACATAAACAAACAAACAAACAGGCACCCAATTGCATAAACCAATAAATAAAACGAAAAAGAATAGAAACAAATTGTTTTCGAGATAACACAACAGGTTATGAGGAACGGACAGCCATTCCAGCAGATAACGGAAGATTATGGAGACATTTTCGACGCCCTTGAGAAGGGTCCTTATCACCCACTGGAGAAGAAGAAAAAATAGAATAAGAATAAGATGTTAATGATGAAAAGAATGAGTGGGGAAAGGGGAGGGAAGGAGGAGGAGGAGGAGGAGGAGGAGGAGGAGGAGGAGGAGGAGGAGGGGGAGAAGGAGGAGTTGAGGAGGAGGAGGGAGGAAGGAGGAGGAGAGAGGAGGAGGAGGAGGAGGAGGAGGAGGAGGAGGAGGAGGAGGAGGAGGAGGAGAGAGGAGGAGGGAAAGGAGGAGGAGAAGAGGAGGAAAGGAGGAGGAGAAGAGAGAGAGGAATTATAGGAGGAGAGGAGAGAGGAGAGGGAGAAGAGGAAGGGGAGAGGAGGAGAAGAGGAGGAGAAGAGGAAGGAGAAGAAGAAGAAGAAGAAGAAGGAGGAGGAGGAGGAAGAAGAAGAAGAGGAGGAGGAGGAGGAGGAGGAGGAAGAGCGGGAGAGGAGGAGGAGTAGAGGAGGTGAAAAATGAGAATGAGAATGTAGACGAGAAGGAGGAGAAGGAGAAAGAAGAAAAACACGAAGAAGAAGAAGAAGAAGAAGAAGAAGAAGACATATATTTACCGAGCTTAATGGTAGCTTGTGTGTTAAGAGGGAAATGGGGCTGAGGGCGGGGGGGGGGGGGGTCCTTAAGTTGTAGTGGGTGTTGGGGGGTAATGGGGTGAGGCGGTTAGCTGGGGAAATGGGGAAATAAGGTGTTGGAATTATTAGGAATGCATGGAGGACGGGTGGGGAGGGAGGGAGAAGGGAGAGGAGGAGAAGGGGAGAGGAAAAAGAGGAGGGAAGAGAAAAAGGAAGAGGGGGAGGAGGAGAAGGGGAGAGGAAAAAGAGGAGGGAAGAGAAAAAGGAAGAGGGGAGCAGTAGGAGGAAGAAAAAAAGGAAGAAGAAAAAGATGATGCTGGAAAAGAAGAAGATGGTGATGAAAAGAAGAAGAAAAGGAAGAAGAATAGAAAGAAGAATAGGGAGAAGAAGAAGAGAAGAAGAAGAGAGAGGAGGAGGAGAGGAAGAAGAGGAGGACGAAGAGGAAGAAGAGATGGAGGAGGGGGTCGCGGGGAGGTCAGAGGCCATGGTCAATAAGAGAGTAAAAATATATGAAACGTAAACCGAAGTTAAATATGAGAAGCGAGAGAGAGAGAGAGGAGAGAGAGAGAGAGAGATAGAGAGAGAGAGAGAGAGAGAGAGAGAGAGAGAGAGAGAGAGAGAGAGAGAGAGAGAGAGAGAGAGAGAGAGAGAGATAGAGAGAGAGAGAGAGAGAGAGAGAGAGAGAGAGAGAGAGAGAGAGTAGGTGTAGGAGGGAGGAGGAGGAAGAAGAGGAGAAGCAAAAGGATAGAAAATGAAACAGACTATAACAACCCCCCCACCCCCAACCCCACCCCGAAAAAAGAGATAGGCAAGCAGACAGACAAAGCGCAAGAGAGAGAAAGAGAATAAACAAGACACTAAAGAAAATGATAACATGCCAAAACAAGAAAAACCGGAAAACGATCCGAACCGCAGAAGCAAACACCGTTTAGCCATTACGTACACGGACCTCGCATGACCACGAACAGTGAACAGAGATGATGTACGAAGTCTCAAAACTAATCTTTGAGAAACATGGCTGAGTGTGTGGGAGGGGGAGGGACGGGTGGGCGAGAAGCAATGCGGTGGGGGTCGGGGTGATGCAGGAGAGGGTGGGGGGAGGAGAGGATATTAGGGGGTTAGGGGTGAGTGGACACCCGGCGAGGGAAGGAGGGGGATGGAAGAAGTGTTAAGACAAAGAGACATTTCTCAAGCTTCGCCCGGGGTTTAAGGCCATTAAGTAAGTCTGGTGGACATATCACTTCGTCCACTGTCACGCCTCACCTGCTCGGGCGGGGAGGGGGAAGGGAGGGGAGCAGAGGGAGGGATTCAGAAGGGAAGGGAGGCAGAGAGAGGTCTCTAGAGGGGAGGGGAAGAAGGGAGGGGGCTTCAGAGCGGAAGGGAGGCAGAGGGAGGGTTTAGAGGGGAAGGGAGGGAAAAGGCAGGGAGGGATAAGGAGAGATTGGAAGAGGAAGGAGAGGCCTGATGGAAGGAGGGAGAGAGGGAAAGCGGGGAAGGAAAGCGAGGGCTAGAGAAACGGGGAAGGATGATAGTGAAGGAATTAATAAGGGTAGGAAAGGACGAGAGAGGTGGAAGGGAAGAGGAGATTGGAGGGGAAAAAGAGGAAGAAGGGAGGGATTAAGAAGCACTGGGGATGGCGAAGGATTGGGTGAGGAATAAAACAGGGCGAGAGGTAAGGGAGTGGAGTTAGGGAATGAGTGATGATAAAAAGGGATGTTAGACATTATAAATTCAGTGGAAGAGAATGTCCGTTTAGAATTCTAGTACTATAATGATTACATGTTAATAAATTAAAGCGAGGGCAAAAATTAAGAACATTCTCAAGTAATGTGTGTGTGTGTGTGTGTGTGTGTGTGTGTGTGTGTGTGTGTGTGTGTGTGTGTGTGTGTGTGTGTGTGTGTGTGTGTGTGTGTGTGTGTGTGTGTGTTGTGTATGTGTGTGTGTGTGTATGTGTGTGTGTGTGTGTGTGTGTGTGTGTGAGAGAGAGAGAGAGAGAGAGATGAGAATGAGAGGAGAGAGAGAGAGAGAGAGAGAGAGAGAGAGAGAGAGAGAGAGAGAGGGGGGGGGAGGGAGGGAGGGAGGGAGACTAAGCGAAACACTTTCCGTCTTATTCCAGTAGCGAAGCGCTCTTAAGTGCTAAACTAGATGAAGCCAAGCATTTGATCTATAACTTTTACAGGGCCGAGTCTTGCAAACATTGTTAGAATTGAGTGAGTAACTCCCCACCCCCCTTAAAAAAAAAGAAAAAAATCCACCAACAGCACCGAGTCTTGAGTGATTTGCACAAAACTCTTCTCGAACTTTTGAAAACCACTTTGAGGAAAAGCCCCTTCCTCTTCTGGAGCTGCAGAAAACTTGTTCCATGCATGAACACTTGCCTGATAAAGTTTATTGTGTACATATATTTTCTCGGTAAGCAAGCACAGACTTAAATATATTTTCTTTTTCTCTTAAGGAACGTGATACTCAGCCATTCACCTCGTCCAACATTTTCTTTTCCCGAATGGAATTGTTGTGAAAAAAAAATATATATATATATAATAAATAAAAAACAAAAATAATAACAATCGCCTTTAGACAGCAAATCCTCACCCTAATGGGGTGTTTATTGCTGCTGGATCCAGCAGCCCTAAAGAGTAATGATCTTTTGGAATCAAGAAACGAGCAAAGTTTAACAAGCACTGAACCTTGGATGAAGTATATAGAGATCGTTATGATCCGGGGCCATTTTCCTGAGAGAAAAAGAGAGAGAGAAGAGAGAGAGAGAGGGA
>NC_051392.1:16963122-16965622 GCF_015228065.2 Penaeus monodon | reverse complement strand
TTGCATACTGAGTACATATTATCCTTATATAAAAATATACCGTCAATTTGTCTGATTCACGAAAAATAACCGATACCAAAAAGAAGAGAGAAAAAAAAAACACTCCTTAATCTGGCACACCTAAAATAAATTTCCCTCTCCCCCCCTCTGGTCCCCCTCCAGCCCCCGTGGTGGAGATCATCGACGAGCGCGGGTCCAGCGTGCTCGAAAAGTTCTACAAGACGGGCAGCACCATCGAACTCAAGTGCACCATCAGCCAGATGCCCCAAGCACAGACGTTCATCCTGTGGCGCCACGGTGACCACATGCTCAACTACGACACGTCCAGGGGCGGCATCAGGTACGTGCTTGGGGGTGAGGGTGAGGGAGGTGGATGTTGGGTGGATTGGTTTTGGGGTGGCTTGAAAAGTGGGGTGGGTTGGTTGTCCGAGTGGGTTGGATAGTAGGATGGGTATGGTATTAGGGTGGCTTGGATAATAGGATGGGATGATGGGTGTGGGCTGGATGTTGGGATAGGTTGGATAGTAAGGTGGGTTGGGTATTGGGTTAGATATATTTGGATGGGTTGGATACTGGGATGGTTTGAATGTATGGATGGGTTGGAAGTTGGGTGTGTCTTAACATTGGCGTGTGTCAGATATTGGTGTGGATTGGGTATTTGGGTTGGATGGAGATTGGGATATATCGGATGTTGGGCTCGATATTAGGGGTCGAGAGGGATGTACGGGGATTTTTGAGTGTGGTGTGGTGAGGGGAGGTTGCAGCAAAGGGTAGGGGTGGTTAAACACGTATCTCAGGGGACGTGGGAGTAGGACGGGGTATGAGGAAGTAGAGAAAGGGAAGAGGGAGTAAGGTCATGGGAAAGGAGGAAAAGATGGAAAGAGGTCTGTTATTTATTGCAAATAGGGAAGAAGGGTAGAGGTTCAGGAATAAAAGTGGGGAGAGGGAGGAAAGAGGAGGGGGAGCAGCTCGTTATTTATGGGGATAGGACGATGCGTTGAGGAGAGGGGAGGGGGGAGCAAGGGTGGTGGTGAAAGGGTTTACTTGTTGAATGGGAATTGGGGGTGGAGTACTTAAGGAGACTGGTTGTCTTTAGAAGCCATTTTCAAATACCCCGTAAGTGGGGTTTAATGTTAAGTATATATTTAGCGTGGACATATTTACATTCTGTATTAAACAGATAGTGGGGATTGTATGACATATATTTGCTCGTCAGTCATGTGTTAAATATGGAGTTCATGAGTCTTACGATAGCGAATAAACAGAATATATTTTTTTATTCTAAAAACAAAGGTCGATGGTATTCCATACGTAAGATTAAGCAGTAGATTTGCGTTTATAATTAGTATATGTGAACAAGCACTATTTTAATATTAAAGCATAATATACACGCAAATAAAGAGGAAGGCGAGAAAAATGTAAATTTCCGTGAATGTTTAACAGATCCCCATTTTGTTGTTTTATTTGTGACAAAATGCCATTATATCCAACACTGTATCTTTCAACTACCATCCCTTATGGTTTATTTTCAACTCTTTGTAATCTATTGTTTTATTCTTAAGAAAATTAGAATTAGTTATGTAAACAATGTTCATAGCTTATGATTGATTTTTTAATGATAAAATCCTATTGAGAAAATCTATAATGTTGATATTAAATGAAACGATATGATAATTATATCATAATATAGTGATTGTATGTATGATAGTCATTTCTATTGATATATCAACAATGCATAATGAATAGTATTGAGAATATTATGAATATATATGATATGATATGATGATGATGATTAATAATAAAATAATAATTATAATAAATAATAATATGATATATAATGATAATATAAGGTATTATAATAATTAATTATAGATATAAATATATAATATAATAAGAATATGAAGAATATATATTGATATGATATATGTATATATGTATCGATGATATATATAATATAATAATATATAAATAATAATATTATATAATATATAATAATAATATATAATATTATATAATTATATATAATATTATTATTATTATTATTATATATATTATTATTATTATTATTATTATTATTTATTATTATTATTTATTATATATATTATATTTTATATTATATTATTATTATATTATTATTATTATTATTATTATTATTTTATTATTATTATTTTTGTTCTTCTTCTTCTTCTTATTATTATTATTATTCTTATTCTTATTATTATAGTAACAATTATAATAATAATTATTATCATTATTATTAATATGATCATTATCCTTATTATCATTATAACAATATCAGTAAGAATGATTATTATGAGGAGAATAGTAATATCAATAACTGATAATCTTAATGAAAATAATAATAATAGTAACAATAGTAAAAGTAATAGTAAGAATAATAATGATAGATGATAATAATAATAAAAAAAAGAAAATAATCCTCAGCCTCATCATGTACCATTATCAATATTATCATTATCATTATTATTATTGTTATTTT
>NC_051392.1:16955622-16958122 GCF_015228065.2 Penaeus monodon | reverse complement strand
GAAAGTGAAACTAAAGCGTTCTTCCAGACCTTACTGCACGCAAGGAGGTAGCTGACCGTGGTTGAGCTCGCGTGCACAGGTCAGACCAAGCTGCGAGTGGGTGACCTCTTGTAAACAAAATAAGCAAGTCAGGCGGAGACGGAGTTGTAGGAAAAAAAAAACGTCTGACATAACAGGCGAATAAAAAAAAACATAAGTGAGATGATCTTTATCCGTTGCTGAACACCGTGAAAGGAAAGCAGACGGGGGGAATTTAAGAATATATATTGTTCAAACGTGAATTATGGTGCCAGACGGGTCAAACGTTCAGTATATATTATAATCATTCTGGTGTACAGCTCAAATTAATAGTAAGTTGCCATGAATGATGACATGCTAGTTAAGTTTAAGCTTAGCTAGCAGACCCTAGTCAAGGTTATAGATTTTAGGAAATAAACTGCTAATGGTTATCAGACTGGAGAGAATCGGAAAAGAGAATATAATGAATGATATACTATTCAACATGTGGTGTACGTATCGACAACATCAGTATTCGAACGATTACTAAGAGCTATATTGCTAAAACATTGGAAGGCAGTGGTTTAAAGGCGATTGCATAACACAAGTGTGCGACCATGTGGAACAAAGGCCAAGATAGGCACTGTGTTTGGCCACAGTGTGGTTGGAAAACGGGACCAAATACAAGTAAACATCCGTGAATCTTGCTTCGTCTAATCCGTAACACGAGAGATGGTACTCTTTATTCATGAGACAACATGACTTGACAACGCTGGTAATTTGTCAGAGTTTACAATAGTGGTTTGAATATGTTTGTGATTAGTGGAAAACTCTTGAAGAAAAATATGATAATGAAGTTCAAAACCCCGTCAGCTGTAAGGGTAAAATGAGAGTAATTAGCCGTCAGTGGTAAACATCATGGGTGAAGTTCTTGGAAAGGATGAAGGCTAGATACCCAGTAGAGAGGTTGATGGCAAAGGAAAGAAGGAAAAAGAGTGCAGAAAAGAAAAGTGAACTCTTAATTATCGTTAGGGCAGATGATAGAGAGAACCCAAACAATAAGAGACCTTAATACTAAATAAAAGGAAAACCTAATGGTATGGTAGTGGACCAGTGTAAATAGTTATAAGTGAAACGACTGATGGTAGGCGGTGTCGAGTTCTGAGCAGTATCAGATTTAATAGGGTTCTTCAGAATGATTTGAAAGGAGTTAAAGACTTTTGATGAAAGAATAATTGTCAGCAATGATGAAGAAAAAATACAGAAAAAACAACGATTCAGTATCACATAGATAACGAGCTCCACACTGTCTTCGTGAGTGAATAAAATGTCAAAAATAAATCAAACACTGTGTGAAATACAACTTAGATTCACACAGTAACGAGACGAGGCACCGAACCATGAACAGGACATCGTTATCAGTTAAGTTTATAACAGATGTCATTTGCCGCACAGGCTCCTACTACGTCTGCGTCAGCACCCAAATCTTCACTGTTGAACTCTGATCTGAGAGAATGACCATGGACAGCGCTTAGGTCCGCTCATTTCTTGTGTTGAAACATTTTCATGAATATATATATGATATATATTTTATTCATACTTATATACTTGACATGTAAGACAGCTGCACTTAGAGTTTACTGTACTTGTGTGCTATACAGTATATCAGGTGTGTTATCCATTATACCATGTGTGTTTTCAAGTGTATCAAATGTGTTACAGAGTATATCATGTATGTTATACGGTATATCAGGTGTATTACATAATGTATTAACACTACATTAGGAAAATAATATATATGGCGTGTTACAGCAAGCGTGTTCAACTATATATCGTGCCTGCTATACGGTATAACAGGCATGCAATACGGTCAAAAATTATTAAACCATTATCTAGCACATCGGGTCATTACCGTGTTGTAGTTGTTATACAGCATATGGAATGTTATATAGCAATCACAGTTAACTGGTACAGTATGTGTACAGTTGATAAATCTAAAATGCTAGATATATTGAACATATCAGATTACATTTAACAGAAATATTAAATTTGATGTTTAAAATGTTATAACACAACCATTTGAGTGTATAGCTGCTATGACAGGGTATACCTGATTTTTTTACATTTATTTCAGTCTTTTTATAACCCGGTCGTAATAACAACCTGTACAGATTATTTTGCTGTTATGTCGTTACTTGTACCTCTGTAATGAAAACCAACATAAACCATTTTTGGGTGAAATGTGAGGCGTATGGCGTATAAGATTTTTTTTTTCTTTTGTAAACGATGTCCTGATAACCATAATATGGCTGGTGTGTTCCTCTTTTTTACATAAAGATATAACCCTTAGTGATAAGTTGCTGTCTAAAACACGGCCGAAGTGTTGAGGAAACCTGCTGCAAGCCAGACACTAACAGCTTGAGCGCGATGTTGTGAGGGCTAATACCACCACCATTGATCGACGCACAAAGGAATCGAGGTGTGTTTGCGCTGTTTTCAAAGT
>NC_051392.1:16948122-16950622 GCF_015228065.2 Penaeus monodon | reverse complement strand
ATTATAATGAAATCATGACAGGAATAATAATCATTACAACAACAACAACAATAATAATAATAACAATAATGATAATAATAATAATAATAATAATAATAATAATAATAATAATAATAATAATAATAATAATAGTGATAACAATAATAATAGTGATGATGATGACAATGATAATGATTATGGTAATGATAATGGCAATGATGGTGGTGATGAGGTTCATAAGAAAAAATGACCAATTATAGTAGTAAGATTGATAATGCTAATAATAAAAGATAAAGATAATGATAAAAGTAAAAGATAAAGATAATGATAATGATAATGATAGTAATAATAATACTAGCAATAGTAATGATAACAGTTGTAATAATGATAATCAAAATAGTAATAATGATAATGAAAAAGAAAAAAATGAAAATGATAATAACAATAACAACAACAACAACAACAACACTAATAATAATAATGACAATAATAATAATAGTTATTTTTTTGATTATTATAATAATAGTAACAGCAATAATGGTAATGATCACAAGAATATTAATAATCATAATAATGATAATGATAATAACGGTAATAATAATAATGATGATGAAGATTATAGTCATAAAGATAATAACAATGATTATAACATGATTATGATTATAAAGATAGTAACAATCCTAATAGTAACCAATAATAGTTATAACAATAATAAAGATAATAATGATTATGACAATAATAATAATAATAATAATAATAATAATAATAATAATAATAATGATAATGATAATGATGAGGATGGTGATGATAATGATGAGGATAAAGATGAGGATGATTATGATAACAACAATAAAAATAACATCATCAATGCTAAAAACGCTAGAAATAACACTAGTATCTACTAAAAAAAAAAAAAAAAAAAAAAAAAAAAAAAAAAAAAAAAAAAAATTTTTTTTTTTTTTTTTAATCTAAATTTCAAGCAAACATGACCTCCAGCATGCTTATGAAACGTTTAGAATGGAAACAATCTTCAATCCGTAAATAGTAGTGTCCCCTAATTAGTCAAATTTAAACTGTTTTATATCTGAAGGATGGAGTGACCGTGCTGCTTTAAGTATAAAAGTTTGTTATCCGACTAAATCACGGACCTATATCTGTGTTAAGCCTATTTACAAATCTTATTGAAAAAAAAAAAAAAAAAAAAAAAAAAAAAAAAAAAAAAAAAAAATATTATATATATATATATTAATAATTATATATATATATATATATATATATATAATATATATTATGGCACACACCCGTACCACACAACAACAGAGCATATTACCCCGCCAACAAACAACACACCCACACCCACACAACCAACACACACACACACACACATCAAACACAAACACACCCACACACCGAAGCTACTGTAAGCCTGAACCCTGGTACCCTGTGACCGTTGCGTTTAAATACTAATATGAAATAGTAATAGCCAGTCCAAGATAGAAAGGTATATGCCCCGATTCTTTTTCGGGTAGTTTTTGCGATGTGGTTTTCCGCGGCAGTGTCCGGTGAACATTTCATCCGTTGGTAGGTAATTATGCAGAGTAATAGCGAGAAAAATTTTGCGTTGAAATTCCGGAGTAATAGAACACAAGCGAAGCGAACGAGCCACACATACACCCTGTACTCAGCAAGCAGCGAAGCCGTAAAACGGGTTTTGTTTTTATGTAAAAAGGTTAAGACGAAGAAGCAGAAGAAGGCTAACGTACTTCCCTTTTGATCAACTGGATTCTAGTCTCTCTCTCTCTCTCTCTCTCTCTCTCTCCCCCTTTTCTCTCTTTTCTCTCTCTGCAGTTTTCCCTTTTCTATTTTTCCCTTTTACATGTTCAAGTGTTTTTTCTATCTCCCCCTTTCTTCTTGCTTTCAAAAACTCAAAGATCTCCTTTTCCTCTACTTCTATTTATTTGCCATGCAGATACAAAAAACCTATTACACAACCTCTCAAAAAACAGCACAAAAATTCATCACAAAACACACACACCACACACAAACAAACACACAACACACAACCCACAACACACAACAACACACACACACACACAACACACCACAAACTTTTCCATGTGAGGAAGCATTATCCGTCCTGCAAACTTTTCTCTCGTCTTTTCCTCCCTCCCTTCCAGCTTCCTCATTTATCCAGGAGGGTTCAAAGTGTAAAAAAAAACTCGCCAAAAAAAAACTCTAAAATTAAGTTAGTCCTCACACTTCCTAATAAGAGCCAATATTATGTAAACCCACCGAAGTCTTCCAGAAGGATAAATAAAATATGAATTATTCGACTTAAGTAAAGGCGAGTCGATTTTTCTTTGTTTACTTTGCTTTGTTGATGAATAAAACTGCACGTTAAAGTATAATGAAAAATCAACTATTCCTTGTGTGTGTGTAGACTGATATGGTAATACTGGTCTTACTTTAATACTAACTCTTACTTCATAGACGGTAAAGGGAACACACCCTTACGGCCTAA
>NC_051392.1:16925622-16933122 GCF_015228065.2 Penaeus monodon | reverse complement strand
GATGGTGACTCGATAAAAACACCGGGCGGAAGGCAATGGCAAACCACCGCTCTAAATTGCCAAGAAAAATCATGGAAGCACATGATCGTCAAGGCCGCGGTGGTCAAATGGTTAGAGCGTCGGACTCAAGACTGTCACGACGGCAGTCTGAGTTCGAGGGTTCGAGTCACCGACCGCCGCGTTGTTTCCCTTGGGCAAGGAACTTCACCTCGATTGCCTGCCTAGCCACTGGGTGGCCAAGCCAGCTCAAGTCAGTGCTGGTCCCAAGCCCGAATAAAATAAGAGAGAATGTTACCTAAAAAGGTAACACCGGCACTCTCCGTGGAAAGGAACTGGGGACCCTACCACGTCCTCACTCCAAGAGCATCACAACGTGAAAACTGCAATTGAGTATCATGCTGTGACCACGGCGGCTCAGACATGAACCTACCGTTAAATGATGATATATATATATATATATATATATATATATATATATATATATATATATATATATATATATATATATATATATACATAGATATATATATAATAACACTATGATAATATATATAATATAATAATAATTATATATAATGATAAAAGATGATATGATATACTAATCTAAAATAGTAATAATAATAATATGATAATAATAATAATAATAATAAAATTAATGATATCAATATAATGATAATCATAATAATGATAAAATAATACATAATAATGATAATGATAATGATAATGATAATGATAATAAATAATAATATATGATAATGATAATGATATGATAATGATAATAATAATGATAATGATAATGATAATGATAATGATAATGATAATGATAATGATAATGATAATGATAATGATAATGATAATGATAATAATAATAACAATTATTATTATTATTATTATTATTATTATTATTATTATTATTATTGTAATAATAGCAATTATTATTATAATGTTGATAATTATAATAATAAGGGTGATGATAATGAGAATAAGTTCGTAAGAAATAAGGAAAAAAGTGAGAAAATTCGAGCAAAAAACAACCCTTTGCAACACGCGGTCATCCCCAACGATGAAACGATATCAATCTTCATTAACGTGGTGGAGGAGAGGCCTGGTGGCGAGGCCGCGCGTGCACAACCAACTTTTACAGCCATAACGACTTTCCGACTCCTTCTTCTCCTCCTGAAGGCGGCGATGTTCAGGGTCCAGGTCTTGTCTCCTTCCCTGCTCTGCTCGGTTCCTTCCTTGAGATGAAATGGTTTGGAGAATTTGAGATGATGAGTTCGCATTCTTCCTCTGTGTGAACCCTCCCTTTTTCTCTCTCTTTTTTTTCTCCTTTTTCTTCGCCTTTGGCTCTGTCTATTTTTGTTGTGGGTAATTTTTATTTGAGTATTTCTTTTTTCTTTTTTTTCATTCCGGGTTCATTTCTTTCTCTCGTTTTTTCGCATTTTACCTTCATTGACGCCCTTATACATTCTGATAACCACCTAATATTTCAAAACCTTACTATGTTAACAATTTAACACTGCTAACTCTACTATATAATGCACTCCATTTTCCATTTTCACATATTACATACCATCCACGAAAACAACGCCCCCACCCACCCCCACTATTCATATTGCAGTATTTCCGTACTTTGAAAATCAACAGTCCCAGTCATTATTAATGTATTCCATCATTTTCCATGCATTTTCATTCCTACTACCACACATCATTCCCATGCCCTAGTACTAATAACCCCCCTCCAATACCTCCCTAGAGCCCCACCCTTGCGCCTTCCCTTGTCCTTCTGAAATGTCTCACAAATATTTTTTTTCTACACTTGGCTGGCGGCCAGGTTCTGGAGAACACTCTTGTCAGGATCAATAACTAGGTGTTCCTCCTACTACGCTCCAAGGACGACCGCAATGTTCCTCCTACGCTTCAAGGACGACGTATATACTAAACTTTTTAGAACCTAATTATATACGTTTTAACCGTAAGTACCCTCTAAGCGGGATTTATTCTGATGATGGCCTCCTATTGTTATTCAGTTGGTTGTTTGTTTGTAATAATATTGTGTATGTTTATTAAATCAGTATCAGTGTTAGACTTACTAGTATTGACAATAATATCATTATAAAAATCTTTACTGTGATCATGTACCATTATTCAACTTCATTAATCACATGGGGTCTCCAGTACTTTTCCTAGTGTCTCAAGCAGGACATTATTTACCCCCTAGGCTTTGTATTTTTCTCTCCTTTTTTCAGCTCTTTCAAAACCTCATTTTCTTGAAGAATTTGTGACCTTCCCAAATTTTCCGTAAGAAGAATTTTTGGTCCGAAAATGTGGTATTTAATGTCTCTCATGATATATTTAGCACAATATCCTTTTTCTCCTTTCCCCCTTCTCCCTACCGTTTCCCTTGAGGAACCCGGGCACTCCCTAGGACACTAAAAGGACACTTTTGTCTGCCTCACCTACTCCGCGGTGTCCATTAGCGTCTCCTGGTACTTCCAACTGTCGTGGACAACAGGGCTGTCTCTCGTTCCCCGCAGAGAGCTTATTGCTTGTTCTCGTATAAAAAGGGGGAGAGAAACGAGCCATTACTGTAGCTTCCCATTAGCACAGGTTTTCGCTTTGTTGAGTTATCTTATGTTGCCTCTTGTTCTACAGACTGAAGCGTCCAAACTTGTTAACACTTTTAAATACATGTATTTTTTCAATGTAGCGCAGTAGCTTATCTATATGCTACATCTATAAAATACCCTTATTTTCACAACATACATATCCTATTAGCATATCCCATCTAGGCAAGGCCATCAACTCACTGTCCTATTAACACATGCCCTCATCAACACCGGTCTCTTGGGGAAACAACACAGCACTACGTCTTCCGTCCCTAATATTCCTCTGAAAATAAGATCATAGATTATCCGGTGCAACAGCTATGTCTATGACTTTGCCTTGCAAAGCGGTGCAGTTACTCTGTGAGCCGGGTAGATTTCTTTTAAATTCAATATCTTATCTTGCTTCAGCGGATTAACAAAAAGGCAGGGATATGCAGGTATTTTACTTTTTACAGCCTCCGCTTCCAGGAATATCCAGGGTTTTTTATCTTTTCTTTTATGGAACTGTTTCTCGAAAAAAGATGGCAGGGACGGGGAACGCTCTCACCTTTGATGCCAGAGGACAGATATTGAGAAATATCTCGGGTTCGTCGTAAATCAACTGATTTCTTATTAACGCAGTCAGACCCAGGCTCGAAGGAAAGGTCACGCTATTGTCTTTTTATTCTCCGGGAAATCGTTGTCTAGCCGATGTAACTCGGGGTACAAATACATTCCGAACTGGAGATAAAGAGAGGGAAAACCGAGGAAAAAGAAAGGAGAAGAGAAGGACGTAATTACGAAAGGCAAGATAAAGAGGGAGTGATTGAAATCCAATAGATGAGGCTTGTGGTTCCTGATTTCCTATCTTAGAGATCCCAAACGTTCGTAATTCAGAGATACCAATATTGCAAAGGAGGAAAAATTTTACCGGCTCCGCCGAGAATTCTTTCCAGTAACCGGTTTGCCGCTGGAGTTATCAGAACCAGTGACTTGCCTCCCTCAGGTTCAAAGGTTATTTCGAATGTAATTTTCGGACACAGTAGAAGCAAGGTGATCTTACATTTCATATGCATTTGAAGGAACTAATGATTGTTAGATATTACGTACATTCGACTTAAGGAATACAGACTATGTGCATCTAGATTTATGCGTTGGCTTGAAAACAATATAGCATGACGCAGCTTTAAGGTTATGTTTCAATACATTTTTTCGGTAATCTTATAAAATCACATTTCATATCCCGAAACTAGCCTCAAAAGCGAAAACCATCCAATCGACCTTATCTCATTTATCCCCGTTCCTTTCTTTCATCCCATTCCCTCTCCACTCTAAGTAAATCTAAAAGCCTTGAAGGAGGAATACACGTGTTACGCCAATATTGAACAAGATATTCACAGCTGCCCGGAAAATTCCCGCATTGGTGCAATCTGGTGTTCTGGTCGAAAGGCTCATCCCGACCAGAATGTGACATATGCTGCAGCGCCCGAAACACACTTGGTGAGATTCGCTTTAAATAATGTTCAGCAGGAACTTTGGGACTTTATAGATTATTCAGTGGTGGTTTGGCTGTTGCTATTCAGTAACCACTGTTGTTGTAATTTCAGTATGGTAATAATGATGATAATAGTGATAATGATGGTAATAATAATAATAATGAGGATAATACTATTGATGATAATAATGTTGCTAATTATGATTATGATTATGATTATGATTATGATTGATTATGATTATGATTATGATTATGATTATGATTATGATGATTATGATTATGTTTATGTTTATGTTTGTGATTATGATTATGATTATGATTATGATTATGATGATGGTGATAATAATAATAATTATTATTATGATGATGATCAAGGGTTATTAATATCAACAATAATAATGATAACGAGGATGAGGATAACAACAGCAACAACAGCAACAGCAAAAACAACAACAACAACAACAATAATAATAATAATAATAATAATAATAATAATAATAATAATAATAATAATAATAATAATAATAATAATAACAATAATAATAACAACAATGATAACGATAATAATGAGGATGGTAGTGATGATAATGGTGATAATATAAATTATCATTATCATCATCATCTGCATTATCATCATCATTATTATTATTATCATTATTATTGTTATCATTATTATTTTTATTATTATAATTATTATAGTAGTAGTAGTAGTGGTGGTAGTAGTGGGGGTTTACAATTATTATCATTATTACAATCATCATTATTATTACTAGTATTATTATCATTGTTGTTTTTGGTGTACCAATAATTGTTGTTACATATCTACCATTTTTATATTTGTTATTATTATTATTATTATTATTATTATTATTATTGTTGTTATTGCCTGGTATTATTAGTGTTCCTGCTGTTCTTAGCTTTGTTATTGTTATGTTTATTAAATTAGCCATTATTACAGTTATTATTTACAATTCTCTTCTTCCACCTCCTCCTCTTCTTAGTCTTCTCCTTCTTCCTCTCTTCTTCTTCATCTTCCTCCTTCTCCTCCACCTCCTCCTCCACCTCCTCCTCCTTCTCCTTCTCCTCCTCTTCTTCCTCCTCCTTTGCCTCCGCCTTCTCCGCATTCTCCTCTTCCTCTCCCTCCTCCTCTTCCTCCTCTTCCTCCGCCTCCTCCTCTTCCTCCTTTTCCTCCTCCTCCTTTGCCTCCGCCTCCTCTTCCTCCTCGTCCACCTCCCCATTCTCCTCCTCCTCCCACGCCCTTCCACTTCTTTTCCTCCTCTTCCTGTTCCGATTCGTTCTCTTCTTTCTCATTATCAATCTCTTTCCTCCCTTCTCCCTCTTCTCCTTCTCCTCCTCTTCCCCCTGTTCTTCCTCCCCCTCCTCCTTTTCGTTATCCTTATCATAATCTTCACTTTCATCATATCCTCCTTCTCCTACTTCTCTTTCTGCTCCTCTGTCTACCCCACTTTCTCCTCCTCTTCCTCTTCCCACTCCTTCTACTCTTCCTCCTCCTCCTCCTCCTCCTCCTCATCGTCATCATCAGCATAAACATCCTCATCATTTTCTTCCTCATTACCATACTATAACTGTTACTGGGTTATGTTATTATAACTATAAATGTATATTTTCAGACGCAATTAGACTTTTGCTATATGATATTTTGAAGGATATATTGAGCCATGCTTTTATTGCTATTGTTACTGAATCATAAAAAGTAAACAATTTTTGCGCTATTAGGAAAATTTGCTTGTATAAAAGGTATAAATGACAAGTAATATCCCCAACTGTAGAAAATCTGTATTCGATTGGTTTTGATTATTTCTGCGTCAGAAATGAATGTATTTCAGACGATGGTGTAATCGAATTTTAAAAAATACCTGACTTTCACCTTGGAGATATTCATTCTCACTCATATATATATATATATATATATATATATATATATATAAATAAATATATCTATATATATTATATATATATATATAAATATATATATATATATTTTTTTTTTTTTTTTTTTTATACTTTTGCCGCAATGAACACTGATACAGTATTTTGTTCTCTATCTCCTAAATTAGTCTGTGCTATAATAACAATACAAAATAAATTAGGATGGGTAGGTATCATTCCTGCAAGTACTGACACTAATTGCTTTATATATTATTGTTATATTAACCACATATACATATTACATATCCATCAATAATATTCTATTCTCAAATATAACTGATATTGAATGAAAAATGCCCGCTGTATTGTTTTAACAAGGATTGTGATTATGATAAACTAATTCATACACATAGTGTGTGTGTGTGTGTGTGTGTATGTGTGTGTGTGTGTGTGTGTGTGGTGTGTGTTTGTTTTTTGTGTGGTGGGGGGGGGGGTTTTTTTTTTTTTTTTTTAAAATTTATATTTTTTTTTTTTTTATTTAATTTTTAATAAAATTTTTTATTTATTTTTTTTTTTTTTCCAAAAACCATCTTTTTTTATTTTCCCCAAAATTTTCTCAAAAAAATACAAAAAAAATGGGGGAATTTTTTGGTAAAAATTGCTTTTTTTTTTTTTAACAAAAATTTAATTTAATAAACTATTTAAAATACCATATTAAAAAAAACCTTTTTTTTTAAAAATTTTTATATAATATATATTTTAATATATATATATATAATATATATATATATATATATATATATTATATTATTAAATTATTTTGTAAAGAAAAACCCCAGCGCACCAAACAAAATACGAAAACCACGCACAAACACACACACACACACACACACCCCCACACACACAAAACACACAACCCCCACACCCACACACACACAAAATTTTTTAATATATATTTTTATATATATATATAATTTATATATATATATATATATTATATATAATAATTATATATAAAATATAATAAAAAAAATATTTTAATATATTATATATAATATATTTTATATATATAATATAATTATATTTTTATTAATATAATAAAAATTTTAAATTAGTTTTAATTATAAAATTTATATTTATATTAATTTTATATATATATATTTTTTTTTTTTAAAATATATTTTATAATATTTTTAATATATTATATAATATATATTTATATATATAAAAATATATATAAAAATTTTATATATATAAAATTTTGTGTATTTATATATTCGTAGTTATTTTAAAATATAATAGTTGTATTATAGTGTGTTTATGTTTTATATGCACTATATTAAAATATTAAAATTTATATATTATATAAAATTTTATATAAAATTTTTTAATTATATATAAAATTTATTTATTGTTATTATATATACATATCAAAATATATATATTATATATTATATATTATATATATATATATATATATTTATATATACATATATATATCGTGTGTATGTGTATATATATATATAT
>NC_051392.1:16905622-16908122 GCF_015228065.2 Penaeus monodon | reverse complement strand
ATCCTGCAAGTCGTAAGTCTCCTATATCACTAAGCTTAAATTTGCACTTGGTAGATTAAAATGTTAAACATCAGAAAATATTATTAGCTATTGCAATTTACTCTTGTAATTATTATAATGATAATAGGGAAAATGACGTTTTTCTGATGATAATCGCAACGATGAAAATAAAGATAATGATAATAATAATAAGATACTGCTACTAATAATGAGAATATTGATATAAGCAGAGAGATAGAGAGAGAGGGAGGATGAGAGACAAAGAGAGCGAGAGCTGAATTCACGTGCGAGGACACGGAGTCCGCTGGCGCATAGGAAAATCAATGTCCTGGGCTTCATCTCATGTGTGTTTACGTGTCAAGTGACATTTTGGCAGAAACGTTTTTTTTTTTTTCTTCTCTCTCTCTCGCCTAAAGTAGTCTCTCCCGGTGTTGAGAGTGAAGAGAGGCCAATATCCGTCACTAGGATAGAGCTTTAATTGTTGGAGTACAAATAAACAAGGGATTTTTTTTTTTTTTGTTCAGTATCTAGTTTGTTTAAGATTTGTTTATGGTTGTTTGTGTCAGTGGAGGAAGCGTTACTTTAGTGTTTATGTAGGAGAGCGTGTGTGTGTGTGTGTGAACAGGTACGAGCGCAAGTGAATGATTGTGTGTTGTAAAATAGCAACTAGCTTACAAAAACCGAATACACATCTCGGAAAGACGATCTCCTTTGCGAAATCCTTAGAGGAAAGTCAGCTTTCCCTCCAGCAAATTAATTACACTCGAAATCTGACTTGTTTTCTCCTTAGACAATAATGAATGTCATTTCAAAACTTATCTCCTGTTGTTTACTCATTCTTTGTCCTTTCTTTTTAGAAATGTGGCATATATATATATATATATATATATATATATATATATATATAATTATATATATATAATATATATAAAGATATATAATATAAAGATATATATGTATATATATATATGTATATATATACATGTAATATATATAGATATATAATATAATATAAAAATATATATTATATAATTAAATATATTAATATTATATATATATATATATATTTTATATATTATATATATATATATATTTACAAAGAGGTGTGTGTGTATGTGTGTGTGTGTGGGGTGTGTGTGTATATTTGAATGCATGCATGCATGTGTGTGTAAAATGTGTGTGTGTGTGTGGTGTGGGGGGTGGGTGTGTGGGGTGTGGGTGTGGTGTGTGGGGGGGGGGGGGGGGTGGTGTGTGTGGGGGGGGGTGTGTGGTGGGGTCATATATATATAATATAATATATATAATATATATATAAATATATATTTTATATATATAATATATATATATATATATATATAATTTAAAAATATATATATATACAGAAATAAAAATATATTAATATATATATATATATAATATGTATAATATATACATAATATATATATATATATAAATATAATATATATTATATATATATATACTATATATTATATATATAAAGATGAAAAGGTATATTTATAATATTATATATATATATATATAATATAATATATATAATTATTATATATTTATATATTTTATTTTTGTTTTATTAATATATGTATATTTTTTTTATTGTGATATATATTATATATTATATATATATCTATTATATATATATATATATATATATATATATATATAATATATTTTTATTTTTTGATAGTGTTGTTGTGGGTTTTGTGTGTGTGTGTGTGTGTTTTGTAGTTTATCATAAAATATATATATATATTATATCTATATATTATTATATATTTATATATATATTATATAAAATATATATATAATTTTATATATACAATATATAATATATATATATATAAATAAAAAATATATTATATTATATAATATACATATAAAATATTATATAATAATAAAATAAATACATTAAATAATAAAAATAAAAATATATATATTATATAATATATATTATATATATAAAATAATTAAATATATAATATATCTTTATAAAAAATTATATATAAATTATATATAAAATATATATATATTATTTATATTAAATAATATATGTGTGTGTGGTTGTTTGTTGTGTGTGTGTGTGTTGTTTTTTTTTTGGTTTTTTTATATATATAAAAATTTTAATAATAATATTATGTATAAAAAAAATATATAAATATATTATATAAATTATATAAAATTATATATATATTATATATTATATATATTATTTTAAAATTATATATAATATTTTAAAATTTATAATTTTGTGTGTGTGTGTGTGGGGGTTTTTTATATATATATATATATATTATATATTATATTATATATATATTATATATTATTATAATTATAATAAGTTTATTTTAATACAAAATTTTTATGTTTAAACACACACACACACATACACCACACACACACACACAAACACACACAGAATATATTATATTAATATATATATAAATATATATATAATATTATTAATATATATATATATTTTTAT
>NC_051392.1:16898122-16900622 GCF_015228065.2 Penaeus monodon | reverse complement strand
AGCATTTGTATATATTTACTTACGTATACTCTCTCTCTATCTCTCTTTCGTGCGTCTACATCTCTCTCTCTCTCTTCCTTTGCCCTTTCCTTGTATATAGCTTCTGAGCAAAATTTAGCGACTATCAAAAACACATTAAAGTCTGTCACTGATAGATCAATTAAGGCAATGAAGTAAGTGTGGGAAAAGTGGGGAAAATTTTCTTACCAGTAATTTTGCTGGAAAAAATATTTTTTTTTTCTGTGCCTGGCGGCAAGACTGTCATTTATTTACCTCTTTTTTACAACTGCACACACACAACACACACACACACACCCCACACACAAAAAATATATAATATATATAATATATATAATATTCTATACTATAATATATATAATATATATATATATATAATATATATATCTAAAAAAAATATTTTATTAAAATATATTATAATATATATTTGTATGTATATAGATATGATACAGATAGACAGATAGAAGATGAGAGATATTACACATATGTACGGTGTATATATAGATCTTCATTTTTCATGTCTACTCCCCTCTTTATCAATCTCTTACCTTGTGCAATATATCCCGATCCCTTCCATCTTTAAATTTTCTCCCTTTCCTTTTTTTCTCTCTTTCCTCCTCCCTCCTCCGCTTTAATTTCTGACTCTCGCCCATTTCTAGCGTTTCTCCCCCTGAATTTTACATAATCAATTCTCTTTTCATTTAACTTATATTTTCTCTCGTTTCCCACCGTTTTCCTCTTTCTGTCTCTACACTTTTCTTTCTTGTTATCCTGGCTTCTACCTTCTACCTTAAAAATCATCGTGATATATTTATCCCTTTTTTTCTTCATTATATTCCTTCGTTACCTTTTTAATCTATGGCCGAGAATTTGGGCCTATCATCCGAACTATCACTAACTAAACCCTTTTTCCCTTTCCCAAGTTTCACTTTCATTTCATGTTACCCCCTTCTCTCCTATCCCCTCCCTCCTCCCTCCCTTCCCCTCTCTCCTCCTTTCCTTCCTCTCCCTCTCTCCCTCCCTCATCCGCACCCCAAATTCGAGACTCTGATTGAGGCAAGAGGAACTGCAGGCGAGGCAGGCAGGACACCATTTCCCTCGTCAGTTTTTTACCCCCTTCCCCAAATTTTTTAACAAAGCCTCCCAAAACCGCCTTGGGGTCTTTTATTTTTTTTAAATTTTTTCAAAACCCCACAATTGTTTTTAATATTATTTATTTAAATTTTTAAAATTTTAAAAAATATATTTTTTAATATAAATTATAAATTTATAATAAAAAGAATTTTTTAAAAAATATATAAAATATAAAATTTTATAAAAATATATAAAATTTTTAATTAATTATATTATATTTTTTAAAAATATAAAAATAAATAATAATATTAAAAGTAATATAAAGATAAAAAAAAATTAATAAAAAGAAATTAAATTTTTAATATATGTATAATATAATTCTAATAATAATAATATAATTTTAAAATTAAAATAATATAATAGAAATATTTTAATAAAAATTTATATTAATATTATTATAAATTATAATATTTTAAAATAAATATTTTGAAATATATATAAAAATAATATAAAATTAATAATTAATTTATATAATAAAATAATTATACACAAAAGGGTTGCCAGTTTGAGCACCCGTGGCCCCTCTCCCCCCTTTCCCCCACTAAACTCATCTTGCGTTTTTCTTTCCATTGTTCATCGAAAACCCCCAATTCTTCGGTTTCCCCCAGTCTTTCTTCGATTTTGCCTCTTCCCTTTTTCCTACACCCCCTATCACAAGTTTTTCTAATATTTTCCTTCTCAAAAATGCCCAAATAAACTTAACCCCTTTTGTTCAAGTTCCAACACCCGGTTTTTTACAATTTATTTTTTTCAACACTTATATTCGTTTTTTCCTGCCGTTAAAACGTAGTATGTCTTAAACCACATTTTAAAAATTGATCTTTTTTTGTTTTTTTTCGCACCAACACTCAGAAAACCATATGATGCAAGGGAAAACAAATGAGTTCAATAACCCAGCTTTTCGTAGGTAATGCTTCGGGCTTTCCCGATGTTTGAGAAATGTGGGTTTTTTCAAAGGTATTCTTCTTTTTTTTGGGAATCCATAGATTAGTTAAAAACAAGATTAAGAAAAGTGAACTCTTTCACATTTTCTCCACAACCTTCAATTTATGAAAAAAGTTTCAGTTCTGCCGGGGTTTTCTTAATCTTCATGATCTTAGTTTTTTTGGCATTTAAAAACAAGCAGCCTTTTCCTTGCTTTTTAACTTTTTTAGTAGCTGTTGTGTTCATTGATACTACTGGGAATCAAAATATACACGGGGTTTTTTTTTTAAAACCCCCAAATTTTTTAAGGAAATTTGATATTTTGGGTAAAAAAAAACCCCTCCCCCAAAATTTAAAAGTTTCCCGGGTTTCAAAAAAAATTTTTTTCCAGAGGCATTTTTAAAGGGGTTTTTTTTTAAAAAAA
>NC_051392.1:16894339-16898022 GCF_015228065.2 Penaeus monodon | reverse complement strand
AAAAAAATAACAATAAGAATAAAGGTTAATTAATAACTAAAATAAAATAACAACAAGGAACAAATATACAATAACAATAATAATTAATAAATATATAAAAAATAATATTAAATAATACATAAAAAAAATAAAAAAAATGAATAAATAATAATAAATAATAATTAATAAAAAATAAAATATAAAATGGTAATATTACAACAATTATTGGTACACCAAAAACAACAATGATAATAATACTAGTAATAATAATGACGATTGTAATAATGATAATAATTGTAAACCACCACTACTACCACCACCACTACTACTACTACTATAATAATGATAATAATAAAAATAATAATGATAACAATAATAATGATAATAATAATAATGGTGATGATAATGATGAGGATGATGATAATGATAATTTATATTATCACCATTATCATCACTACCATCCTCGTTATTATCGTTATCATTGTTGTTATTATTATTATTGTTATTATTATTATTATTATTATTATTATTATTATTATTATATTATTATTATATATTATATTATTATTATTATTATGTGTGTTGTTGTGCTGCTGTTGCTGTTGTTACTGTTGTTATCCTCATCCTCGTTATCATTATTATTGTTGATATTAATAACCCTTGATCATCATCATAATAATACTATTATCATTATCACCATCATCATAAACATAGTCATAATCATAATCATAAACATAATCATAATCGTAATCATAATCATAATCATAATCATTAATAGTAACATTATTATTATCAATAATATTATCCTCATTATTATTATTATCATCATTATCACTATTATCATCATTATTACCATACTGAAATTACAACAACAGTGGTTACTGAATAGCAACAGCCAAACCACCACTGAATAATCTATAAAGTCCCAAAGTTCCTGCTGAACATTATTTAAAGCGAATCTCACCAAGTGTGTTTCAGCGCTGCAGCATATGTCACATTCTGGTCGGGATGAGCCGTCGACCAGAACACCAGATTGCACCAATGCGGGAATATGCCGGGCAGCTGTGAATATCTTGTTCAATATTGGCGTAACACGTGTATTCCTCCTTCAAGGCTTTTAGATTTACTTAGAGTGGAGAGGGAATGGGATGAAAGAAAGGAACGGGGATAAATGAGATAAGGTCGATTGGATGGTTTTCAGTTTTGAGGCTAGTTTCGGGATATGATATGTGATTTTATAAGATTACCGAAAAAAATGTATTGAAACATAACCTTAAAGCTACGTCATGCTATATTGTTTTCAAGCCAACGCATAAATCTAGATGCACATAGTCTGTATTCCTTAAGTCGAATGTACGTAATATCTAACAATCATTAGTTCCTTCAAATGCATATGAAATGTAAGATCACCTTGCTTCAAGAGCCGTACTGTGTCCGAAGATTACATTCGAAATAACCTTTGAACCTGAGGGAGGCAAGTCACTGGTTCTGATAACTCCAGCGGCAAACCGGTTACTGGAAAGAATTCTCGGCGGAGCCGTGAAATTTCCTCCTTTGCAATATTGGTATCTCTGAATTACGAACGTTTGGGATCTCTAAGATAGGAAATCAGGAACCACAAGCCTCATCTATTGGATTTCAATCACTCCCTCTTTATCTTGCCTTTCGTAATTACGTCCTTCTCTTCTCCTTTCTTTTTCCTCGGTTTTCCCTCTCTTTATCTCCAGTTCGGAATGTATTTGTACCCCGAGTTACATCGGCTAGACAACGATTTCCCGGAGAATAAAAGACAATAGCGTGACCTTTCTTCGAGCCTGGGTCTGACTGCGTTAATAAGAAATCAGTTGATTATACGACGAACCCGAGATATTTCTCAATATCTGTCCTCTGGCATCAAAGGTGAGAGCGTTCCCCGTCCCTGCCATCTTTGTCGAGAAACAGTTCCATAAAAGAAAAGATAAAAAGCCCTGGATATTCCTGGAAAGCGGAGGCTGTAAAATGTAAAATACCTGCATATCCTGCCTTTTTGTTAAGTCCGCTGAAGCAAGATAAGATATTGAGATTTAGAGAAATCTACAGGCTCACAGAGTAACTGCACCGCTTTGCAAGGCAAAGTCATAGACATAGCTGTTGCACCGGATAATCTATGATCTTATTTTCAGAGGAATATTAGGGACGGAAGACGTAGTGCTGTGTTGTTTCCCCAAGAGACCGGTGTTGATGAGGGCATGTGTTAATAGGACAGTGAGTTGATGGCCTTGCCTAGATGGGATATGCTAATAGGATATGTATGTTGTGAAAATAAGGGTATTTTATAGATGTAGCATATAGATAAGCTACTGCGCTACATTGAAAAAATACATGTATTTAAAAGTGTTAACAAGTTTGGACGCTTCAGTCTGTAGAACAAGAGGCAACATAAGATAACTCAACAAAGCGAAAACCTGTGCTAATGGGAAGCTACAGTAATGGCTCGTTTCTCTCCCCCTTTTTATACGAGAACAAGCAATAAGCTCTCTGCGGGGAACGAGAGACAGCCCTGTTGTCCACGACAGTTGGAAGTACCAGGAGACGCTAATGGACACCGCGGAGTAGGTGAGGCAGACAAAAGTGTCCTTTTAGTGTCCTAGGGAGTGCCCGGGTTCCTCAAGGGAAACGGTAGGGAGAAGGGGGAAAGGAGAAAAAGGATATTGTGCTAAATATATCATGAGAGACATTAAATACCACATTTCGGACCAAAATTCTTCTTACGGAAAATTTGGGAAGGTCACAAATTCTTCAAGAAAATGAGGTTTTGAAAGAGCTGAAAAAAGGAGAGAAAAATACAAAGCCTAGGGGGTAAATAATGTCCTGCTTGAGACACTAGGAAAAGTCCTGGAGACCCCATGTGATTAATGAAGTTGAATAATGGTTCATGATCACAGTAAAGATTTTTATAATGATATTATTGTCAATACTAGTAAGTCTAACACTGATACTGATTTAATAAACATACACAATATTATTACAAACAAACAACCAACTGAATAACAATAGGAGGCCATCATCAGAATAAATCCCGCTTAGAGGGTACTTACGGTTAAAACGTATATAATTAGGTTCTAAAAAGTTTAGTATATACGTCGTCCTTGAAGCGTAGGAGGAACATTGCGGTCGTCCTTGGAGCGTAGTAGGAGGAACACCTAGTTATTGATCCTGACAAGAGTGTTCTCCAGAACCTGGCCGCCAGCCAAGTGTAGAAAAAAAATATTTGTGAGACATTTCAGAAGGACAAGGGAAGGCGCAAGGGTGGGGCTCTAGGGAGGTATTGGAGGGGGGTTATTAGTACTAGGGCATGGGAATGATGTGTGGTAGTAGGAATGAAAATGCATGGAAAGTGATGGAATACATTAATAATGACTGGGACTGTTGATTTTCAAAGTACGGAAATACTGCAATATGAATAGTGGGGGTGGGTGGGGGCGTTGTTTTCGTGGATGGTATGTAATATGTGAAAATGGAAAATGGAGTGCATTATATAGTAGAGTTAGCAGTGTTAAATTGTTAACATAGTAAGGTTTTGAAATATTAGGTGGTTATCAGAATGATGAGGAAATCGAAATCCAGTATAAGGGCGTCAATGAAGGTAAAATGCGAAAAAACGAGAGAAAGAAATGAACCCGGAATGAAAAAAAAAGAAAAAAAAAATACTCATATAAAACTTA
>NC_051392.1:16876802-16886802 GCF_015228065.2 Penaeus monodon | reverse complement strand
GTGTTATAAAATATTTATATTTATATATATATATAAAATTAAAATTTATATAACACACACACACACACACCCCACAACACACACACACACACACACACCACAACACACCCCAACACACCCCACACCACACATATAATATATTAAAAAAACACACACATTTATTATATATTATATATAATATATATATATATATATATATATATAATTACTTACAAAAGGCCGAAGCGGGGGCCCGAATGGTTAAGCGTCGAACTCAACACTGTCACGACGGCAATCTGAGTTCGGGGGTTCGATCCCCGGGGCCAGCGCGTTGTTCCCTTGGGAAAGGAAACTTCACTCCGTTCCATTTAGCCCTGGGTCCCCAAGCCACCAAAGTCAGTGCGGGTCTCAACCGGATAAATTAAGAAAATTTTTTCCCTAAAAAGGTAACACCGACACTCTTCGGGAAAGGAAACGGGGACCCTACACTACTCACCCAAAGAGCACACAACATGAAAATACAATTAAAAGTTTTATACGGGGCTCGCTGAACCTACCGTTAAAAAAATAGTTACAAAAAGGGGAAAATTTTATGTACTTATGGAGTGGAGAAAATATTCTCATATGTATTATGTTAAAAAATTTTCGGTTTTTATGTATTTTCACTATCTAGGCCAAATAATTTTGCATTGCTTTTACGATTCGGGCAGCGGATGGCTCCCTCCTGCCCTGGATATCGTGTCCTTAACACAGATGCTGCCTCCAAAATGTTGCCCCTCTTTTTTAAATAAATTTTAAAGTGTTGCTCTAAGGCACGAGCGATCGTCACACAAGACGCACGCACGCACGCCGCACGCACGCAGGCCACGACCACACCCCACACAAAACACCACACCACCAACACACACCACACACCCACACCACCCCAAACACACACCACACACACACACACACACAACACACAACCCAACAATACATTATATTTTTGTATGTGTGGATAACCCTGCCTACAGACGTCTCTCTGGGAGACAATCCTGGGTGTAGGGGGACCGGGGGCCCACCGGGAGACTCGCCATGAGGGCTCTCTTGGCGGGAAAGCGAAGGGGTAAGTGCCTGCGCCCCCGTCGGCGATAGCCCCTTGATGATGATGATGTTAATCATACCACAACACTCACACACAAATTGTTTTTAATATATAAATATATATATATATATATATAAAAATTTATATATATTATAATATATATAAATATATATAATATTGTTGTGTGTGTGTTTGCATTGTTTTGTGCCCTATATATATATATTTTGGGGTATATACATATAAATAATAATATATATAAAATTAATAATAATAATATATATATAATATATATTAATATATATATAATTATATAAATATATATGTATATATTTATAAAATTTTTAAATATATTTTATATATATTTTAATATTAATATAAATATATATTATAATATATATATTATATAATGCATATATATGCGTGTGTGTTAAAATGTACATTATATTTATTTTGGTAAGTTCTATATATATATATATATATAATTATATATAATATAAATATATTATATATATTTTGTGTTTTGGTGTGTGTGTGGTGGGGTGTGTTGTGTTGGTGTGATTTGGTGTGTTGTGTGTGTGGTGTGTGTGTGTGTGTGTGTTGTATGTTTGTGTGTTGTGGTTTCACACCACACACCCACACCCACACTCCAGATGAGGGTCATAAAAAAAACTATTGGGGGTTTCCACAGTATATAACGGCGGGGGGTTTGGTACAGTTTTCTTTTAAAAAAGGCTTTATGCATTTACCTCATCAAATTACAAAAAATATTGAGACAGTCCTATTAAAAATTTTTTCCCAATTTTAAAGGGAAAAACAGCATCATAATGTTTCCCTTCCCGGGAAAACGACAAACAATTTTTTTTTCCTGGGATAAAAAAGGGCGCTGAAAAAGACTGAACGAATATAAAATGTGATCTTTTCATTTTTGTGCAACCTTTAAATTCTTATGAAATTCCTGCTTTCATATTTTTTTTACATTTCATTTTCTGATAAATCAAGTTTTCATTTTTCACCTAAATTGTCGTTTTCAATTTCTGATTTATATGTATACTTTTGTTCAACTTTAAATTTCCCCAGAATTACTATAAAAGGGAATTCAAAATTTTTCTTCTCTCCCGACAGGGACACACACAGCATGCTAAAATGCTGATATAAAATACGCAACACAAAATAAAGGATAAAAGTGTGAAGCAAATGGTGACGAGTAGGGGACTGGATGGAAAAAAGGGGAATGATATTATGATGATGGTAAGTATTATGATTTTAGATGATGGATGACTATATTTTGATAACATGGCAATGAAGGGTACTGTTGGATTTCGAAAACTAGTACACTCTTTTGTTTGGTTCCCTGTTTCAAAGAAACCAAGGCGAGGAAATTTTGTGATGATCATGTTTTCCGCCCCCCCCCCCCCGACTTTTCCCCCGGGTGCTGATGGGCGATTTCAAAAACAGAATTAGCCAATCTATATAAAAAATTAGAATAAAAGAAAAAATATAGAAAATATTAAAAAAATAGATATGTCTTAAAAATGAAGGAAGAGTTAATAAAAATGGGCCCAAAAAATGAACTCATCATTTAAAAATACTCCCCTTCCTCATCCTTATATCATTATAAAAATAAAACCAAAAAGGTGGTGGATATATGGGATTTAAATTAAAAAAAAAAAAGGAAAAAAAATTTTAAAAAAAGAAGAAGGGCAGAAAGAAATTAAAGACAGATAGATAGATAAATAAAGGGGGAGTATGTGAGTTGGGGGTATTATTACATATACAATATTACACACAATCAAAATATATATAATATATATTATATAATATATATATATATTTAATTATATATATATAATATTATATGTGTTGTGTGTGTAATATATATATTTTATATATATAATATTATTATATATATTATATATATTTATATAATTAATATGTACAATTATAAAAAAAAATTTAAAATAAAATTTAAATAATAATAATAAAGAGCAAAAAAAAATAAATTAATATATAATATTTATAAAAAAATATAAATATTGTAATGTTTCCCCTCTCTCTCTCCCTCTATATATATTATATATTTAAATTTTTATAAAAATATATATATTATATATATATATATATAATATATATATACATATATGTATTGTATATATAATATATATATATATATATAATTAATATAATTAATATATATACATATATGTATTATATATAATTTATTATATATATATATATATTATATATTAATATATATATATATTTTTAACAACGCATAAAATAATAATAATAATGATAATAATATAAATAATAATAAAAATAATAAATAATAATAATGATACAAATGTTAATAAAATAAGAAAATATGATTAGCAATACACAAATTAAAATAATAATGATAAAATAATTAAAATTTAAAATGATAAAAATTGATGATGATGATGTCTAATGCAAAACAATGTGAAAAAATAAAAAATAATATAAAAAATAATAAAAAATAAAAATATAATGATATACTACTAATAATAATGATAAAAATAAAAATAATAAAAAAATGATAATAAAAAATAACAATAATAACAAAAAAATAACAATAACACAACAAAAAAATAACAATAATGATGATAAAAATAATAATGAAATAAGATAATGAAAATGTTTTGTAATGAAAATGATAATAAATGAAATGAATAAAATAATAAAATAACAATAAAAAGATAATGAAAATGAAAAATGAAATAATAATAATGATAAAAATAATAATAAAATAATAATAATGATAATGATAATGATAAGTAATAAGTAATGATGATGATAATGAAAATGAAAAGAATAAAAAAATAAAAATTTAAATTTTATTATTATTTTTTTTAATTTTATTATTATTATTTCTTTGAAATAAAAAGCAATTTTATTATAATTTTGATCTTATAATAAAAGGGTGATGAAAATAGAAAATTCGAGAAAAAGGGAAAAAAGTGAGAAAATTCAGCAGAAAAAACCCTTTCCCAAACGCGGTCATCCCCAACGAAAAACGATATCAATTTCATTAAGTGGGGGAGGAGGGCCTGGGGGCGAGGCCGCGCGTGCAAAACCCAACTTTACACCTAACGACTTTCCGCTCCTTCTTCTTCTCCCCCTAAAGCGGCGATGTTCAGGGTCCAGGCTTGTCTCTTCCCTGCTTGCTCGGTTCCTTCCTTGAATGAAATGGTTTGGAGAATTTGAGATAGAGTTCGCTTCTTCCTCTGTGTGAACCCCCCCTTTTCTCTCCTCTTTTTTTTCTCCTTTTTCTTCGCCTTTGGCTCTGTCTTTTTTTTGTTGTGGGTAAGTTTTATAGATTTTTTTTTTTTCTTTTTTTTTTCTTTTCCGGGTTTCTTTTCTTTCTCTCTTTTTTTTCGCATTTTCCCTTCATTCCCCCTTTACGGTTTTTCGTTTTCCCTCATCATTTGAAAAACCCCTAATATTTAAAAAACCTTACATGTTAACAATTTAACCTGCTAACTCCTTATAATGCATCCTTTTTTCCATTTTCAATATTACATACCACCACGAAAAAAACCCCCACCCCCCCCACTATTATAGCTTTTTTCCCGTATTTTTTGAAAATAACGTCCCAGTCATTTTTAAATGTTTTTCCATCACTTTCCATGCATTTTCTTTTCCTACTCCACACATCTTTCCCCATGCCCTGTACTAAAAACCCCCCTCCATACCCCCCTAAGCCCCCCCCCTTCCCCTTCCCTTGTCCTTCTGAATGTTCACAAATATTTTTTTTCTACACTGGCTGGGGGCCGGGTTTTGGGAAACACTCTTGTCAGGATCAATAACTAGGTTTTTTCCTCCTACTACGCTCCAAGGACGACCCCCCAATGTTCCCCCTAGCTTCAAGGACGACGTATTACTAAACTTTTAGAACCTAATTATATACGTTTAACCGTAAGTACCCCTAAGGGGGATTTATTTGATGATGGCCCCTATGTTTTCATTGGTTTTTGTTTGTAAAAATATTGTGTAGTTTTTTAAATCAGTTTCTGTTAGACTTACTAGTATTGAAAATAATATCATTATAAAAATCTTTATGTATCAGAACCATTATTCAACTTCTTAAATCACTGGGGTTTTCCGGGTTTTTCCTAGGCTCAAGCGGGACATTATTTACCCCTAGGCTTTGTATTTTTCTCCCCTTTTTTTTCAGCTCTTTAAAACCTCTTTTCTTGAAAAATTTTGTGCCCTTCCCCCAAATTTTCCGTAAGAAAAATTTTTTGGTCCAAAATGGGGTATTTAATTTTCCTCATGATATATTTAGCAAAATACCCTTTTTCTCCTTTTCCCCCCTTCTCCCTACCGTTTCCTTGAGGAACCCGGCACCCCCCTAGGACACTAAAAGGACACTTTTTGTCTGCCTCCCCTACTCCGCGGTGTCCTTAGCGCTCCTGTACTTCCAAAAAGTCGTGGCCCAAGGGCTGTCTCTCTTTCCCCGCAGAAGCTTATTGTTTGTTCTCGTATAAAAAGGGGAGAGAAACAGCCATTACGTAGCTTCCCATTACACGGGTTTTTCGCTTTTTTGATTTATCTTATGTTGCCTTTGTTCTACAGACGAAGCGCCCCAAATTGTTAACATTTTTAAATACTGTATTTTTTAAAGTAGCGCAGTAGTTATCTATTGCTACTCTATAAAATACCCTTTTTTTTCACAACATACTTTCCTTTAGCATATCCCACTAGGCAGGCATCAACTACTGTCCTTTTAAACACCCCCTCTCAACACCGGTCTCTGGGGAAAAAACCAGCACTATTTCCGTCCCTTTTTCCTCTGAAAAAAAGATCATAGATTATCCAGTGAAAAGATGTCTAGACTTTCCCTTGCAAAGGGGGCTTTACTCTTGAGCTGAAATTTTCCCAAAATCTCAATATTTTATCTTGTTTCAGCGGACTTAACAAAAGGCGGAATGCAGGTATTTTACATTTTACAGCCTCCGTTTTCCCGGGAAATTCCAGGGCTTTTTATCTTTTTTTTTATAAAACTGTTTTCGACAAAGAGGCGGGGAGGGGGAACGCTCTCACCTTGATCCCAAAGGGGAAATATTGAGAAATATCTGGGGTTTCGTCGTAAAATAAACGATTTCTTATTAACGCAGTCAGCCCCAGGCTCGAAGAAAGTCACGCTATTGTCTTTATTCTCCGGGAAATCTTTGTCTAGCCGATGAAAACTGGGGTAAAAAATACATTCCGAATGGAGATAAAGGGGGAAAACCGGGAAAAAAAAAAGGAGAAGGAAGGACGAAATTACGAAAGGAAAGATAAAGGGGGAGTGATTAAAATAAAATAGATGAGGCTTGTGGTTCCTGTTTTCCTATCTTGGAGATCCCAAACGTTCGTAATTCAGAGATCCCAATTTTGAAAGGAGGAAATTTCACGGCTCCCCCGAGAATTTCTTTCCAGAAACCCTTTCCCCGGGAGTTATCAGAACCAGTGACTTGCCCCCTCGGTTAAAAGGTTATTTCAAATGAAATCTTGGGACACAGTACGCTCTGAAGCAAGGTGATTTTACATTTCATATGCATTTAAAGGAACTAAGATTGTTAGATATTTCTAATTCGACTTTAAAGGAAACAGATATTGCATCTGATTTATGCGTTGGGTTGAAAAAAAATATAGCATGACGAGCTTTAAGGTTTGTTTTTAATACATTTTTTGTAAACTTATAAAATCAATATCATCCCGAAACTGCCTCAAACTGAAAACCTCCAATCGACTTATCTCATTTATCCCGTTCCTTTCTTTCATCCATTCCCCCTCCATCTAATAAATCTAAAAACCTTGAAAGGGGGAAAAGTGTTCGGGAAAATTTTAAAAAAATTCACACTGCCCGGGATATTCCCGCTGGGGCAAATCTGGGGTTTTTGGGCGACGGCTCTCCCGCCAGAATGTGCATATGCTGCAGCGCTGAAACACACTTGGTGAGATTCGCTTTTAAAAAAAAGTTCAGCAGGAACTTTTGGGGCTTTATAAAATTTTTCAGTGGTGGGTTTTTTCTGTTCCCATTCAGTAAAACCCCTGTTGTTGTAAATTTCAGTATGGTAATAATGATGATAATAGTGAATGATGATAATAATAATAATGAGGGTAATATTATTGATAAAAATAAGTTTCTATTTTAAAGATTTGATTATGATTATGATTACGTATGATTATGTTTATGATTATATTATCATTTTATGATGATGGTGAAATGATATAGTTTATTATGATATGATCAAGGGTTTTTTATATCAACAAAAATAAAAGATAAGGATGAGGATACAACAGTAAAAACAGCAAAAGCGCAACAACAACAACAAAATAATAAATAATATAATAAAAATAAAAAAATAATAATAATAAAATAATAAAATAAAAATAAATAAAAATAAAATAATAATAATACAAAAATGATAACGATAATAACGAGGATGGTAGTGATGATAAAGGTGATAAAAAAATTATCATTATCACATTCATCATTTTATCACCATTATTATTATTTTCATTTTTTGTTATCATTATTTTTTTATTTTTATCATTATTTTAGTAGTATAGTAGTGGTGTGGGAGTATGGGGGTTTTTCAATTATTATCATTATTACAATCGTCATTATTATTACTAGTATTATTATATTGTTTTTTTTGGGGTACCAATAATTGTTTTTACATATCTACCATTTTTATATTTTTATTATTATTTTATTATTTTTATTTTATTATTGTTTTTTTTTATTATTTTATTATTATAATAATAAAAAATAAATTATTTTTTATTATTGTTATTATTATTATGAAAATTTATTATTATTATTGTATTCTTTATTACTATTATATTATTAATTATTGTTGTTTTGCCCGGTATTATTGTGTTCTGCTGTTCTTAGCTTTGTTTTTGTTATGTTTATTAAATTTAAATTTTACGTTTTTTATTTACAATTCCTTTTTTCCACCTCCTCCTCTTTTTAGTTTCTCCTTCTTCCCCTTTTTCTTCTTCTCTTCTTTTCCCCTTCCCCCTCCTCCCTCCTCCCCTCCTCCCCCTCCCCCTCCTCCCCTTTTCCTCCTCCTCCCCCCCCCTTCCCCTCCTCCTCCTCCCCTCCCCCCCTTCCCTCCACTCCTCCCCTCCCCTCCTCCCCTTCTCCTTTTCCTCCTCCCCCCCTCTTTCCCCCTCCTCCCCCTCCTCCTCCTCCTCTCCTCCCCCCTCCCCCCTCCCTTCTCCCCCTCCTCCTCCTCCCCTCCTCCTTTTCCCCCCCCTCTTTTTTCTTTTTTCCCCCCGCCCGATTCTCCTTTCCTCATTTTCCTCCTTTTCCTCCTTTTTCCCCCTCTTTTTCCGCTCCTCTCCTCCCTCCCTTTTTCCCCCGCCTCCTCTTCCCCCCCGTCCGCCTCCCCCTTCTCTCCTCCCCCCACGCCCCCCATTCTTTCCTCCCTTCCCGTTCATTCGTTCTTTCTTTTTCATTATCAATATCACCTTTCCTCCTCTTCTCCCTCTTCTCCTTCTCCTCCTCTTCCCCCCCGTTTTTCCTCCCCCCCTCCTTTTTTTGTTTTCCTTATCATCCTCTCACTTTCATATATCTTTTCCTACTTCTCTTTCTGTCCGATCTACTCCACTTTCTTTTCCCCTTCCTCTTCCCACTCCTTTTACCTTTCCCCCCCGTATCCAAACATCAAACAGAAAAAAAATCCTCTCATTATCTTCCTCAACATCTAAACTGTTCTGGGTTTGTTTTTATAAACTATAAAAAGTATATTTTTTTGACGCAATTTTGACTTTTGCTTAAAGATTTTTTGAAGGATATATTGGAGCCATGCTTTTTTTGCTATTGTTACTGAATATAAAAAATTTAAAAATATTTGGCCTTTTAGGAAAATTTTTCTTGTATAAAAGGTATACATGACAATAATATCCCCAACTGTAGAAAAATTTTATATGATTTGGTTTTGATTATTTCGCGTCAGAAAGATGTATTTCAGACAATGATGTAACGAAAATTTTCAAAACCCGATTTTACCTGCGATATTCATCTCACTCATATATAAATTATTATATATATATATAATTATAATATATTAATATATATAATACATAATTATACATATATATATATATATATATAATATTATAAATATTTAGTATATATATATAATAATATTATTTATTTATTTTTATTTTTTTTTATTTTTTCCGCAATGAACCTGATACATATTTTTTCTATATCTCCCAATTATCTGTCTATAATAAAAATAAAAAAAAATCAGGGTGGGGAGGTATCATTCCCGCAATACTGACATAATTGCTTTATATATATGTTAATTAATCACATATAAATATTTCATATCCTCAAAAAATATTCTATTCTCAAAAATAACTGATATTGAATGAAAAAAGCCCGCTTATTGTTTTTAAAAAAGGATTTGATTATGAAACTAAAATTTTCATATTAATATATAATATAATATATATATATTATATATTAAAAATATATATATATTTATATAATAATATATATGCATATATATGTATATATATGTACCCGCGCACGCACCAAAAACATACGCACGCACCCAAAAACACACACACACACCACAACACCACACAACCCACACCACCACACACACAAACACACAACACAATATAATATATTATATATATATATTTATATATATATAATATATTATTTTATATATATATATAAAAAATAAAAATATATATTTTAAAATATATTATATATATATATATATATAAATTATCATATTTATTTTTATTTTTATATATAAAAATTTTTATAATATTTTATATATAATTATTTTTTAAAAAATTTAAAATTTATAAAAAATAAATATTTAAATTTTAAAAATTTTTAAAAATCTATAATTTTTAAAATTTTAAAATATAATATATTAGGTTTTTTTAAATATTATT
>NC_051392.1:16875416-16876702 GCF_015228065.2 Penaeus monodon | reverse complement strand
TAATTATATATAATATATATATATATTTTTATATATATATATAATATATATATATATATATATATAATATATATATATATATATATATATGTATGATATATTATATATATATATATATATATATATAATATATATATGTATATATATATATATATATATATATATATATATATATATATATATATGTATGTATGTATATATAAATGTATTTATATGTTTATTTACACACACACACACAAATGCGTTTGTTTCGTTTTATATTATGAGCACATACATACATAGACCGGACAACTATGTGTGCTTCTACGATCTCCACATAGTGAATGATTACGTGCATGCCTCGTGCTTTTCGATCATAGAAAAGAGGGTAAATGACAAGTCCCGATGCTTATCCTTCCCCATAATGTCCAGAGCTAGCGCTTTGTTGTATCCTAGTGATGCGTTCGGATGTTTTCGTCATGGCAAGCTTGTACAGCTAACAGTAATATAGATATCTGTGAATTATAACTGCCATGTATTTGAGAAACCACAAAGAGAATACCTTATTTTCAACATAAACGTAAGCATAAACGCTTCATACTGCGACAAAACGAGTTTATATGAACAGTACGATACATGTCGCTCAATAAAAGATTGCGCTGTAACGGTCTATGGATTAGCTTAATAGTTACTCCCACCGGACTACATAGGAACATAATGCTATCTATTTTGAAGAAATATCATTCGAAATTATGTGATTACGTCATAAGATCACTTGGGTGAAACCGGTTTCTTTCGCACCGCCACACTCGATCCTGTATAGCCAAAGAAAAAACGAATGTGTACCCATGTGCAATGTAAAAGACAGACGGGATGAACGCATCGGAAACGGCCGAAAGTTTTGGGAATTGTTGGAAAGCTAATCTGCAGTTAAGAGGATGGAGAGAGCGTTGCAGTGAATAAAGCCTGTTGGTATTAAGAAGGCAGAAAGCAAGTTGTCTAGGGTCAATCTGCATTCACGTTTTGATTCAACGCCTTTTTATGTTGGGGAAGGCTTCGTCGAAATCGATATCCCTCGTTTGCAAATAATAATACTCAGTATCTGCAAGGAAATGAGTACAAAGGAGCAAATGATCAACCTTTCTCATAACGACGATACGAGAGGTCCAAAAATTCGTGCTATATAATGGCTGACTGGGAAGGAGAGGTGATCAACAGAATGGCTCTTGAGGGAATTCAAGAAACAGGGGAAGAGTCTATTCCTGGTTTTATTTTAAGTAAAAAGAAAACAGAAACGAACAAAATGT
>NC_051392.1:16861410-16868910 GCF_015228065.2 Penaeus monodon | reverse complement strand
CCCACACACCAAAATTTGTTTTTGGGTTTCTTTTTATTTTTATGACCCCTCCCTACATGCCCGGACAACTTGTGTGCTTCTACGATCTCCCCTAGTGATGATTAGGGTGCCTCCCTTTCGTGCTTTTCGATCATGAAAAGAGGGAAAATTTAAAAGCCCCCGGATCTTTCCTTCCCCAAATGTCCATAGCTGGCTTTGTTGTTCCTAGTGCTCCTTTCGGAATGTTTTCGTGGGGGCAAGTATGAACAAAAACTAAAAAAATTTTATCTTTTGAATTAAAACGGCCATGTTTTTGAAAACCACAAAGAAAATCCCTTGTTTTAAACATAAACGAAACATAACCGTTTCCCTACTCAAAAAAAAAGAGTTTTATGAACGTACGATACATTTTGCGCTAAAAAATTGCGCGTCCCGGTCTATGGATTTTTTACTTTTTTCCTCCACCGGACTACATGGGAATTTAATGCTATTTTTATTTTGAAAAAATATCATTCAAATTAGGGTGTTTTCCGTCATGAAAAAAACCTTTGGTTTAAACCCGGTTTTTTTTTTCGCACCCCCACACCAAATCCTGAAATCCCCCAAAAGAAAAACAATGTGTACCCATTTTGCAATGTAAAAGACAGACGGGATGAACCCCCCCCCCCCCCATCGGAAACGGCCGAAAGTTTGGGAGTTGGGAAAGCTAATCTCCCATTAAGAGGATGGAGAGAGCGTTGCAGTGAAAAAAGCCTGTTGGTTTAAAAAAGGCAGAAAAAATTTGGGTTGGTCAATCTGCATTCACGTTTTGATTCAACGCCTTTTTTTTTGGGGAAAGGGTTCGTCGAAAACGATATCCCTCGTTTGCAAAAAATAATACTCAAAATCTGGGAAGGAAACGGTACAAAAGGGGCAAATTATCAACCCTTTTTCATAAAGACATCCCAGAGGTTCCCAAAAATTTGTGCTATAAATGGCTTACTGGGAAAAAGGGGTGCAACAGAATGGTCTTGAGGGGGAATTTAAGAAAAAGGGGGAAAGTCTATTTTCCTTTTTTTATTTTAAGTAAAAGAAAACGAAACGAACCCAAAATTGGGGTTTTTTTAATTTTATGAGGAAACTGGAAACCCCTAAATTTTCCCATACAGACCATGATACGATTTTTTTAATGTATGGCTTGCGTTTTTTACATAGGATTTGTGTACATAGGGGGCAGACTTGCTAATGATCTAACCTTTCATTGTGCCCCCTTTCCCCTCCATATTCTTTTGTTTCAAATATGAATTTTGGGTAATTTGTTTACTTTTGTCATGCACCCCCTTTTTAATTCGGGATTTCCCCTCTCTTCTTTCCTAATTCCCTTTCCCTCCCCCCCTTACCCCCGTGGGGAGCCCTTTAGATTAGCTTTTCAACTGTTGTGTTAGTTTTTCTTGGGGGTTTTCCCCAGTGTTTTACGGGCAGTTATTTTTAATTCCCCCCCAACAAGCCCTATCTAATTTGGGATGTTAGGGATAAAAAATGGGGCCCAAAAATGCCTGCCCAAAAGGGGTTTACGCTTTTACTTTCGTAAATTTAGCCCCCGGGAAAAACAAAAGAGCTGTAAATAACGCCAAGGATCAGTCGTTTGCAAATATGTGAATTATTCAACATCCGTCAGTTTAAATTCCCCATCCCCTTCTCACAAAATAAAACACTTTTTCAGGCAGCCGACCACCACCCCCCTTTCCCCCCCCCAAAACCCGACCCCCCGCCCCCTTTCCCCACCCTTCGCCCCAACCCCGTCCCCCTTTCCCCCCCTCCCCCCAAATCCCTCAGGGCCACAAAAATCTCCTGGCAGCTGACAGACACAAAGACTTGGCTGAAGTGAAAACATCCCTGACCTTTCGTGACCTGCTTCGGGGGGGTCCTGAGCTAAAAACCACCTGGCTGCCTCATCCTTCCGCCAGGTAGAAGGGGGAAAGAGTTTAGGATGGGGGGAGGGGGGGAGGGAGGAGCCCCCTACCTAGGGCCTTTCCCCTCTGGCCCTTGTTTTAAATCACCCTAGTTTAACTTAATGTTCTCGTAAGATTTAGAACCCGAAAACATTTCTCAAGAGGGAACTCCCTTCCCCCCTTGCAACCGGGCTCCAAAAGTTAGGTAAATTTTTAGTGAAGAAAAAAGTTGGGGAATCTTTCCGACTTCGTGTGTTCGTAGACCCTTTAAAACCCCTTTTAAAAGAGGTAGGGGAAAAATTTTTTGGGGTTTTTAGGGGGGACTCCATGTTCCCCAAAACTTTGGTTTTTAAACTATTTTTAAACAAGATATGGGAATTTGAAATTAAAGTCAAGTTTTAATTCTGAAAAAAAAATGGAATTCAAAACTTCGTAAAAAGGAAAACCAAGAGTAGGATGTAATTTTATATTAAAAATATGTGAACCACAAAACGAGTGTTATAGATCTTTTTTTTCGTGGTGGGGTTTCATGTGGGTTTTTTCATGCGTCTGCCATTTAAACTTTTTAAAATTAGAAAATTCAATTTTTAAAAAGTATATAAATATTAATATTAAAACTTTGGGGTTTTTGGTGGGTTTTTGAAGTTCTTTTTTAAAACAATAGGTGTAATCATATACAACATTAAACATATCAAATATATTCTTACTATTACTTTTTTTTTTGTTATTATTATTTATACACCAGCACACAAACACATAATATATATATATATAATATTATATATATATATATATATATATATTATATATATATATTTTATAATATATATCGTTTTTTTTTATTTTTTTTATTTATTTTTTATAAACTAATATTTATATATATACTATATATATATATATATATATAATAATAATATATATATTATATAATATCTTATAATAACCCACCCCACACCCACACACACACACACCTATATATATATATATATATATATATATATATTTTAAATATATAATTATATTATATATTATAAAATATATATATATATTATATAATTATAAATAATATATTTTTATATATTATATATTATATTATATAATATTATTTATTATATATATATATATTATTATATTTTGTTTTTTTTTTTTATTTTATATATATTATATAATCTTATCTATCTATTATCTATCTTTATATATTTGTTTATATATATATATATATATATATAATATATTTATAATATAATTATATATTAATATATTATATTTATTATAATTTTATATAATATGTTTGTGTGTGTGTGTGTGTGTGTGTGTGTTTATATATATCTATATATCTATATCTATCTATCTATTATTATCTATATATATATTATATATATATAAAAATTATATATAATATTATAAATTATATATATATATTTTTAGTATATATATATATATATATATATATATATATTATATATATTTTTTTTTTTTGTTGTATATTATTATTCTTATATCTATATCTATCTATCTATATATTTTATATATTTATATTATTTTATATATATATTATATCTATATATATTTAATTATATCTTATTATGTATTATGTTTATATATATATATATATATAATATATATATTATATTTTATATATATTCCTTTAAAATGTAATGTATGTTTATGTACCATATCTTATATAAAATATCATCTCTTTTATATATCCTATATATCTCTATATATATACTATTATATTATATGTATTCTGTTATTATAGATTATCCCCACAAACCCAAAACAAAAAAACACCACTTTAACACCCCCCAAACACCCCCAAACCTTATATTTTTATATATATATATATATATATCTGTATCTATATATATATTATATTTTTATAACACACACACACACACACACCAAACACACACCCACACCACACACACACACCACACACAACACCCCACACACACACCAAAACCACATATATATATATATATATATTATTATTATATATATATTTATATATATATATATATCTATAAAAATACAAAACAACAAAAAAAAAAAAAAAAAAAAAAAAAACCCCAATATATATATATATTATATATATATATTTTATTTTATATATATTATATATATATATATATATATCTATTATCGTTATATATATTAAAATTTAATCTTAATATATATATATATATATAAATATATATATATTGTTTTGTTTTTTATTATATATATATTATATATTTATATACTATATATCTCTATTATCATCTTATTTTATTATATACTATCTATATTTTATTATCTTATATTATATATTTATTATATATTATATATTATCTATATTGTTTTTTTTATTTATAATCTTCTATTCTTATCTCTATTATATTTTTCTTCTATCTACTTTCTATCTCTTCATCATATATTCTATCCTTTAAAATCTCTATATCAAATTTCATATATCTTTTCTCTTACTTCTCTTTCTCTATATATATCTCCATCTCTCTCTATATCTCTATCTCTCTACTATCTCTCTCTCTTATTCTCTTCTCTACTAATATACTCTTCTATTATCTATCTATATCTTACTTCTTTATTTCTCATCTCTCTATCTCTCTTTTACTCTCTCTCTTCTCTCTCCTTCTCTCTCTCATCTCTCCTCTCTCTCTCTCTCTCTCTCTCTCTTTTCATCTCCCCTTTCTCTACTCTTCTTCTTCTTTTCTGTCTCTTCTCTTTCCTCTATTTTTATCTATCTTCTCTTCTTTCTATCTCTCTCTATCTCTATCTCTCTTTCTCTCTCTCTCTCTCCGCCCGCTGCTCGCTCGTGGTATGTATCTTCTCTCTCTCTCTCTATTATTTTATCTATCTTTTATCTTCTTTTCTTTATTTTTTCATCCCGACGATGTGTGGTGGTTTTTTTTTATATATCTATTCTTATATATTATTATTTTATATATATATTCCCTCTATTCTTTCTTCTCTTATATCCTTTTTATATTATCTCTAATATCTGTAGTCTCTTTTATCTATCCTTATTCTCTACTTCTCTCTCTCTCTCTTTCTACTTCTCTCTCTCATCTTTCTCTATCTTTTTGTGTGTGTGTGTTGTGTGTGTGTGTGTGTGTGTGTGTGTGTGTGTGTGTGTTTGTGTGTGGTGTGTGTGTGTGTGTGTTTTGTGTGTGTGTGTGTGTATCTATTTCTCTACTTTTTCTATCTTTTCTCTCTATCTTTATCTTTCTCTCTATATATCTATCTATCTCTTCTCTTTGGCTTGCCCCTTGTTACCTCATTGTCTCATTATTCTATCTTATATCCATCTATCTATTCTTCTCTTCTATCATACATCCTCATCCATACATCTATATCTATCTCTTATTATCTATAATATTATTACTCTATTCTCTCTACTATCTCTTTATATATCTTTCATACTACATCCCACCCCTCATCCCTACATCTATTGTATTATATATCTATATTATTATATCTTTCTATATATATTATCATATATACATATTATCTATATATATTATACTTATTCTTATTATAATTTTATATATCTATATATCTATTTTTATCTTTTATAGATGATGTTCGATTTGTATATAATATATCCCCCCCACCCACACACCCCCATCTCTATCTATATATTATATTTCTATCTCTCTTTATTCTCTTCTATATTTTATATTATATCTTTATTATCTTATATATATTGATAGTGATTAGATGATAGCTTGATCGATATATATATACCCCACACACACACACACCACCCCCACACACATATATTTTATATATCTTCTTTTATTATTATTCTATCTTATAATATTCTATTCTTCCCATATATTTATTATATTCTATATATATATTATATATATTATTATATATATTCTATTCATGTATCTATATTATCTTTTTATCTATATCTCTTTATCTCTTTTATATATTCCTTTGTTTTAATATTATATATCTTTATATCTTTTATTCTTTCTCTATCTTCTCTCTCTATCTCTATCTCTCTCTTCTCTCTATCTCTTCTATTGGTGTGTGGGGTGTGTGTGTGTGTGTGTGTGTGTTATTATATCTTCTATCTATATCTATCTATCTTCTATCTATATATTTAATTATATATTATCTCTTCTAATTCTATTTATTCTCTTTCTATCTTCTATATCTCTTCTCCTATTATATCTCTATCTATCTGTCTATTCTATTCTATCTAATTCTATTAATTATCTTATATATATCTTCTATCTCTCTATCTGTGTGTGTGTGTGTGTGTGTGTGTGTTTTCTATATTTAAAATTCTATCTTCTTCTCTCTCTCTCTCTATTATCATATCTCTCATATCTCTGTTTTCTCTCTATCCCATCTTTCTGTTTTACCCCCACCCCCCCCCCATCCCCCCACCCCACCCCCACCCCCCACCCCCGATATTATCGTCTATTATATATCTTCTATTAATTCTATTCTATACTTATATTCTATATATATATATTGTATATATATGCATGACTGCTTGTATACACACCTAACTACATGAACACACGCACGAAAAACACGCATACATAGTCAAGCACTGTGTATGTGTGTTGACTATGTTTGAATTTTGTCTGTAGTTCATGATTAGCATCCTTAGCTCTCTGTTTCTGGTTACTGAGTATGAATCTTCAGAATTACTTGCCAGCTATTAACACATTGAAGTCTTTAGATATTCAATATTCTATACTGAGCTTGCTTTAGAACACTTGAAAGTTTTCTTACCATTAAAGCCGAAACGTTTCGGGAAATGGCAGATCTCAATGAAAAACCTCAATGAAAAATTTCCCAGCTACCATCTTTTGAAAAGGTAAAGACTCTACTGAACACATCGATTATGTCGGTAAGAAAATCCACATACTTGTATAACAACTATAAAAATTACATCCCTACACATCTTTTGAGTTTTCCATTTGCCTACAGAAGATGTTTTGAGTTTCCCATTTCTTGCAGAAGTGTTATAACGCATTCTCATATTCTACGAGATCACTATAATCTTGTTATAACTAGGGTGATTAAAACAAGGCCAGATGGGAAGGCTAGGTAGAGCTCCTCCCTTACCCCCCTCACCCCATCCTAAACTCTTTCACCTTCTCACCTGGCGGAAGGATGAGGCAGCCAGGTGGTTTCTAGCTCAGGATCTCCGAAGCAGGTCACGAAAGGTCAGGGATGTCTTCACTTCAGCCAAGTCTTTGTGTCTGTCAGCTGCCAGGAGATTATGTGGACCTTGATGACTTGGGGGGAGGGGGGGTAAGGAGACAGGTTGGGTGCGAAGGGTAGGGATAGGGTCGGGCGTCGGGTCTTGTGAGGGTGAGTGGTGGTCGGCTGTCTGAGAAAGTGCTTTATGTTGTGAGAAGCGATGGGGAAGTTAACTGACTGGATGTATGAATAATTCACATATTTGCGACGACTGATCCATTGGCTGTTATTTTACAGCTCGTTTGATTTCCCCGAGGGCTTGATTTACGTAGTGAAGCGTCAACCCTCTTGGCAGCGCACTTTTGGCTTCATTTATTATGCTAATCATACCAATTATGATAGGGCTTGTTGGAGG
>NC_051392.1:16855596-16858810 GCF_015228065.2 Penaeus monodon | reverse complement strand
GAGAGAGAGACGAGAGGAGAGAGAAGAGAGAGAGAGAGAGAGAGGAGGAAGAGAGAAGAGAGGAGAGAGAAGGAGAGAGAAGAGAGGAAGAGGGGAGGGAATGCGAGAAAGAGAGAGGAAATGGAGAGAGAGAAAAGACGAGAAAAAAGAGAGAGAAAGAGAAAAAGAGAGAAAGAGAGAGAAAGAGGAGCGAGCGAGCGAGAGAGAGAAAAGAAGAGGAAGAGAAGAGAGAGAGAAAGAGACGAGAGGAGGAGAGAGAGAGAGAGAGAGAGAGAGAGAGAGAGAGAGAGGAAGAGAAGACAGAGATAAAAGAGAGAGAGAGAGAGAGAGAGGAGAGAGAGAGAGAGGAGAGAGAGAGAGAGAGAGGGAGAGAAGAGGAAAGAGAGAGAGAGAGAGAGAGAGAAGAGAGAGAGAGGAGAGAGAGAGAGAGAGAGAGAGAGAGAGAGAGAGAGAGAGAGATGAGAATAGAGAGAAGAAGAGAGAATGAAGAGAGAAGAGATGAGCTTTCGGGGGTATTTCCGAAGAGTTGCTTCTGTGGAGTAATCTGTGGCAGCTCTATACTCATTAAAAAATCATTTACAATTATAATTCTTGCATTATTATCAGGTATTAGTGATACGGATTACTGTTAGATGGGCTTTATATTGTAGCTGTTCTGGTTATGTGGTTCTGTTTTCATATTATTATTACTATTATTACTATTATTATTACTATTATTATTATTATTATTATTATTATTATTATTATTATTATTATATTATTATTATATCATTATTATTATTATTATTATTATTATATTATAACCCTTACAACTCTAACACTAATATTACTAACATCATCATCATCATCATCATCATCATATCATCACATCATCATCATCATCCTCTTCATCATTCATCATCATCATCATCATCATCATCTTTCATCATCATCATTATTATCATTATTATTATTTCTTCCATTATAATTATAATCATAATCATAATCATAATAATAATCATAATAATAATAATAATAATAATAATAATAATAATAATAATAATAATTATTATTATTATTATTATTATTGTTACTATTATTATTATTATTAATCGTAATAGTAGTAGAAGTAATAATCTTATCATTTTCATCATTATCGTTATCATTACTATCATTATCACTATTATCATAGCTATTATTATATCTACAATTTTTATTACCATTTCAGTACCTTTTTCATATAATTTATATAATCACATTAATTTAATAATGATACCATAATTTATCATCCTTATCAGTTTATAACAATCACCACAATGACAATGATAATAGATTCTGTAATAATAATCACGAAAATAACTTTCCCAATCTTTTGATCCTCTTACCAGCTTCATACGTGAAAAAAATTTTTTTCAAATTAGAGATAAAGAGAGGTCCCCCTCTTCCACCCAGCAGCTTCTTTTATACCTGGCAACCTAGAGACGAAAGTTGTCATTAGCCTTAATCATCAATGATATCAGCTGTTCCTATCCCAAATAATAGAATTCGAGTCTCTTAAAACCCAAAAAAAAAAAAAAAAAAAATTCTCTCCCCTCGCGGGAAATGCCTTTTCCACTCCGGTAAGTAAGAAGGGATAAGGGCTGAAGAAACTTGAAAACTTATGATGCGTGAGACGTTAATGTCACCAATTTTTGTCTGTTTGTTCTTCTTTTCATGCCATTACTGCTTGGCAACTGGTACGATAGGTGATCATTTGCTGTTTACTTATACATTTTCCCGAAAAGTTTGCTTTTTTGGGTAAACAGAAAACTGTGATGGACAGAGAGAGAGAGAGAGAGAGAGAGAGAGAGAGAGAGAGAGAGAGAGAGAGAGGAGAGAGAGAGAGAGAGAGAGAGAGAGAGAGAGAGAGAGAGTGAGATTGAAGAAAAGATGCATAAACAAAAAAAGTTTAGAAATCCTGGTCTGTAATTCTTATACTAATCGGTGTAATCATAACTTTAATGAACACGTATACTTTTTTGTATAATTACTTTGAAGAATATTATTATATTCTTCAATAAAAACGGTCAATATCAACATCGACAATATCAACTTCATCATCACATCATCATAATCATCAAAATCATAAAAATGAAATATTAATAATCATAATGGTAGTAGTAGTAGTAGTAGTAGTAGTAGTAATATTAATAATGGAAATGATGATGACGATGATGATACTACTACTAATAATAACGTTAATAATAGTAATAATAATAATAATAATAATAATAATAATAATAATAATAATAATAATAATAATAATAATAATAATAATAATAATAATAATTTCAAAGCGGGTCGCTTCATTTCGCATAGCGGCCTTAATAGTGACCGATTTTTTTTTTTTTTTTTTTTTTGTTCCTTCTTCTTCTGTGAATATTCGATTGATATCTTTATAGCGTTATGTAAAGAGAAATGAACAATATCCCTTATTTCGCTATGTCATTTCCTTGATTCGGGCTGATTTTCATGTCATAAAAATCCTAGTATTCAGACACTGTCATTTAGTATTCGAAAACCCTCCTTTAATCGAAAATATTTATCCATTCGTCCCTCCCTAATGTTTGAACGAATATACCTGATAGTCATAAGTAAATCGTGATGAGTTTTACTTTTTATACAAATTCTATAAAGTCAAAATTAAATATCAGAGATACTTCCTTCCAAAAGCTTCGACATGATTCTATACATCTTAATTCTTTCCCAAAATCCACGATTTTGTAAGTCTTACTGATCATCGTAGAGAGACACATACTCATAAAATCAGCAAGATATTTCAGTTACTAGTACTATATTTAAAGGATTACTCATCAAAAGTCGCACATCCAGCACCATCCAAACATTGTGTCTTCGGGACTTTGACAATATTATTTTTAATAATTTCACTGCTTGGGTCACCAGAGCAGTACTTCATTGTCAAGGGGTTTTGTTTCAGCGGCACTCGGCACCTTTTCTTTCCGAAGTTGCCGGTCCTCGGCCCTTACATAATATTATATCTAATGTGAAAGTGCCCATATCTGGCTTCTTTTGTGGGTTTTTTAAACTACTTCTATTTTTTTCTCTTTTTTTATATAAGATGTTTTATAATAAGCATATTAAGAGCCATACAAACGGTGGGCGAGGGGAGAAGGTACGTGGGGAGTGGGCCACCCACGTACAGCATCGCCCCCGAAGGTTTTTTTTTTCTTAGCAA
>NC_051392.1:16828096-16845596 GCF_015228065.2 Penaeus monodon | reverse complement strand
TGGAGGGCTGTGACTGCAGGAACTTGCAAAAGCATCCTTCCTTTTTCGCATGAACAAGCCAGTGGTGGAAGATCACGAGAACATGCAAGCACTTAGCACTATCTTAGGCTACTACCCATCGCTTCACATACCATGCGCGTGAAGCACCACCGTAATCATAGTATATATATATACTATATATATTAATATATTATATCTTATATATATATATATTTATATAAGTGTGTGTGTGTGTGTGTTTGTGTGTGATTGTGTGTGTGTGTGTGTGTTGTGTTGTGGCATTACTATACTATATCTACATGTATGCATGATGTATCGTTGCTGTATTTTGCGTGTGATTTGATAGCATTTGAATCATATTAATGCTATTCTTAAATTACTATAAATTTATGATTCTGAACAGTGTTTCAAAGTCGGTAAAATTGTCTAATTAATGCAAAACGCTATCCTGCAGTCGTACAGTTCCTGTTATCACTAAGTTAAATTTGCACTGGTAGATGTAAATGTAAACATCAGAAATATTATTAGTATTCATTTACTTTGTATTATTTAAATAATTGGACATAGTTTTCTGATGATAATAGCACGATGAATAAATGTATGATTAATATAGATTAACTCTACTATAATGAGAATATTGATATAGGCAGGAGATAGAGACGAGAGGAGGATGAGATAGAGACAAAGAGAGCTGAGAAGCCTATTTCCTGCAGGGACACGTAGTCGCTGCGCTAGAAAATCAATATTGTCCTGGCCTTCATCTCTTGTTTTTTCGTTTTAAGGGACTTTTTGGCAAAAAAACCGTTTTTTTTTCTTCCTCTCTCTCCCCCAAATTAACCCTTTTCCCGGTTTTTAGAGTAAAGAGGGGGCCAATACCGTCACTGGATAGAGCTTTAATTGTTGGATAAAAAATAAAAAAGGGATTTTTTTTTTTGTTCCGATCTAGTTTTTTTTAGATTTGTTTATGGTTGTTTTTTGGTCAGTGGGGGAAAAGGGGTTACTTTAGGTGTAGTGGGAACCCCGTGTGGTGTGTTTTGTAAAAAGGTAGACGCAGTGAATGATTGTGTGTTGAAAATGCAACTAGCTTACAAAAACCGAATAACTCTGGGAAAAGGGGACGATCTCCTTTGCGAAATCCTAGGGGAAAAAGGCAGTTTTCCCCTCCAGAAAAATTAAATTTTCCCCCTCGAAATTGACTTTTTTTCCCCTTGGGAACAAAAATTAATGTCATTTAAAAACCCTTTTCTCCGGGTTTTTCCTTTTTTGTCCTTTTTTTTTTAAAAAGGGTGGCATATATATATTTTATTATATTATAGAATATAATATTTTATAAAATTATATAATTTTATAAATATTAAAAATTATATATATTATTATAATAATATTTATTATATTTTAATTTTATAAAAATTATTAATATATAATTTTATATATATATTATATAATAAAAATTTTTTTAAAAAAGAGGTGGTTTTTGGGTTTGTGGGGGTGTGTGGGGGTGTGTTTTTGATGCATGCTGCATGTGGGGTTTTAAAGGGTTTTTTGTGGGGGGTGTGTGTGTGTGGGTGTTTTGGGGGGTGTGGGGTGTGTGTGTGTGTGGGGAGTGTGTGTGGGTGTTTTTTTATAAAATTATATAAAAAAAAGAAAAAATAAAAAAATAAAATATATAAATTTTATATTTTATAAAAAACAAAATAATAAAATAATATTATATATATTTTATTTAAATTTTATTTTTATTATTTTTTATATAAATTTTGATTTTTTTATATATATATTATTTTTATTTTATATTTTATATAGTTTAAAATATATTATTATATATATATTTTAATATATAATTTTTAAAAATTTAAAATGTATATTTTACATATATAATAAATATTATTATATTATATAATATTAATAAAATATATGTAAAATTTTAAAATATTATTTTTATATAAATAAGAAAATATAAAAATTATAAAATAAAATAATATATTTTCTATATTTATTTTAATTTTATATATATATTATATATTATTAAATATATATTATTTAAAATTTTAAATGATATATCCTTAAAATTTTAAAAAATATTTATATTTTAATATATTATTCAAAAAAGTATATGAATCTAATATATAAATATAATTTTTATATATAATATATTATTATTATATATAGATATTATATTTTATATTTTTAAAAATATTTTATTTTATATAATTATTTTTAATATATTTATTTTAAAATTATATTAATTTTATTATTAATATATATATATATATATATATATAACTTATATTTATATAATATATAATTTTAACATATAAAATATACACACATGGTTAAATACATATTATATAAACAAAATGTGTGATATATTTATTTATATATTTTATACTTTCCTATTTTATATATATATTATATATATTATATTTTAATATAATATTATATATATATATAATTTATTTATATTTTTTAGATATATATATAAAATTTTTTTTTTTTTTTTTTTTTTTTTTTTTTTTTTTTTTTTTTTTTTTTTTCTTTTTTTTTTAAAGGGGATTTTCAGTCTGACCCCCGTGGCACCGCAAAATACTTTGATTTAGTTTTAGGGTTGAAATGCTTTGGGAGGGGGTGGGAAAGGGGTCCCCCATTCCTTTCCCCGGGGGGTGCCGGGGGACCTTTTTTAGGAAACTTTCTCCACTTACCGGGGCTTGGGACCCACTGACGGGCGGGGTTTTTGGGCCCCCAGGGCAGGGGGGAAAACGGGGGGAAGCCTTCCCAAGGGAACAACCCCCGGGCCGGGGCTCAAACCCCAAAACTCAGAGGGGGGGGCAGGGGAGCCGGGACGCTAAAACCGTCGGCCACCGCGGCCGGGGCGATCAGGGGCCCAGGTTTTTCTTGGAAATTTTTTAAGCGGGGGGTTTCCCATTCCCTTTCCCCCCCGGTGTTTTTAAAGGATCACCTCCTATTTCCCCGGCCGGGCGGGGGGCGGGCTTGGCCACCCAGTGGCTAGGCGGGGCAATCGGGGTTAATTTTCCTTCCCGAAGGGAAAAAACGCCCCGGGCCCGGGTTGACTCGAACCTCGAATTTCGTTTTCCCGTCGTGGGCCTTGAGCCCGACCCTCAACATTGGGCCCACCCGCCCCCCTCCCTAATTTTATATTATTTTTTAAAATATATATATAAAATATATATATTATTATATTATATATATATATTAATATTTATAAAATATATATATATATTTATGTCTTATTTTATAAAATTATATATATTTTATATATATATATATAAAAATTAATTATATATTTATATATTATATATATATATATTTTATATTAATATATAATAAAATATATATAAAACACACACACACCACACCCCACACACACACATTAATATTATTTATATATATATATATATATAATTATATTAATTTAAAAATAAAAAATAAAAATGTTATAATATATTTTTTAAATTAATTATATATTTTAATATTTTCCTTTTATATATTTTATATATAATATATATATTTTATTTTTAATAAAATTTTTAAAATATATAATATTATCCCGACAGTAGATAGATAGGTTTATTTATTTTAATATATAATATATTTTATATAATTTAATATATATATTTATAAAAATTTATTTTATATATTTTATTACAGCCCAATAGATAGATGGTGATATGTTTACATATTTATATATTTTAAAATTTATATAAAATATATTTATATATATTATTTTATAAAAAGGATAGTATATATGTTATAACATTTTATATTATATAAAATTATATTTAGATAAAATTTTATAATATATATTTTTTAATTTTATATATATATATCCCAAAACAGATAGAAGATAGTGATATGTCCATATTTAAAATATATATATATAATATTTAAAAATTATAATATATATATTATATATAAAATTTTATATTATATATATATATATAATATACGGCCGATAGATAGAGGGGTTATATGTAAAACCCATATATATTATATAATAAAATTATATATTTATATATATATTTTAATATATATATTATTTTAATAATTAAAGATATTTATATATTTATAATCCCATTTTATATATTTTATATATATTTTATATTATTATATATTTTAAAATTATTATATATTTTATATATATATTTTGTGTGTGGGTGGGGGGGGTGTGGGGTGGGGAATGTTTGTTGTGTTTGTGTGTGTTGTTTTGTGTGTGGTGTTAATACACACTTTATATTATATATATATAAAATTATATTTATTATATATATATATATAATATATTATATTTATCTATAAAAAATCTAAATATATATATTTATATATATATATATAAAATATTATATAATATATAAAATATAATACATAAAATTACATACATACATACATATATATTCATATATATATATATATTTTTTATATATAAAATATATATTATATATATTTATAATATATATATAAAATATATATATAATAATATATATTTTAACATACATCCTTTCCCTACAAACAACTTTACTACATAAAATATATTTTGGGGAATATTTAAATATATATAATTATTTATTATATATATCCCATATATCCCTTAAAAAATATATATATTATTATTTATTATAATATATATTTATAAAATTTTATAATATATATATAAAATTGTGTGTGTGGTGTGTTGTGTTTTGGTGTGTGTGGTTTTGGGTGTGGGTTGTGTAAAATATATATTTTATTTAATATATTAAATAATTTTAATATAGTTTATTTTAAATATTATATATTCAAATTATAAAATTATATAAAATTTATTATATTATATATATTATATTATATTAATATGATTTATTGTGGTGTGTGTGTTTTTTATATATATATTATATTTATATTTATATATTATATATATATTTTAAAATTTATATTATATATATTATATATGTTTTATATATTACACATATTTAATTTTTATTTTCACACACCACACTACACCCAAAACACACCACACCACACAAAAGAATAAAATATAATATATTATATATATATAAATTTTATATATATAAAAAATTTTATATTATATATATGTTATATATGCATGCGGGGTTTAACCACAAAACACATAAACACCGCACGAAAACAACGCTTTAACATAGTAAGAAATGTGTATGTGTGTTTGACATGTTTAATTTTTTCTTTAGTTTGATTAGCATCCTTACTTTTCTTTTTTGGGTTTAAAGAGATAAATCTTCAGGAATTACTTGCCGGGCTTTTAAACATTAAAGGGCCCTTTAGATTTCCAAATTCTATACTGAGCTTGCTTTAGAACACCTGAAAGTTTTTTTACCTTTAAAAGGGCCCGGAAACGTTTGGGGAAAAGGGCCGATCCAAAAAAAACCCTCAATAAAAAATTTTCCCCACTACCATTTTTTGGGAAAAGGAAAAGACCTACTAAACACATCGATTATGCCCGGTAAAAAACCCAAACATATTTGGTATAAGGGCCTAAAAATTTACACCCAAAACCTTTTGAGTTTTCCATTTGCCTAAAAAATGTTTTGAGTTCCCTTTTCTTGCAGAAGGTTTTTAAACGCATTTTCATAATTCCAAAGATCACTAAAATCTTGTTATAACGGGGGTGTTTAAAAAAAAGGGCCCAAATGGGAAGGTAGGTAATCTCCCTTCCCCCCCTAAACCCCACCTAAACTCTTTCCCCTTTCCCTCCCCTGGCGGAAAGGATGGGGCACCCAAGGGGGTTTCTAGCTCGATCCCCCGAAGCATTCCCCAAAAGGTCGGGGATTTCCCCTTTCAGCCAAGTCTTTGTGTCTGTCAGCGGCCAGGAGATTATGGGGAAACCTTGATGACTTGGGGGGAGGGGGGGTAAGGAGACGGGTTTGGGTGCGGGGGTTGGGGTGGGGTGGGCGTGGGGTTTCTTGTGAGGGTGAGCGGTTTTTCGGCTGTCTGAGAAAGTGTTTTAAATGTTTGAAAGCGAGGGGGAAATTAAGGGGGAAGGGATGAGGAATAATTCACATATTTGGGGCAAATGACCCTTGGCTTTTATTTTACAGCTCTTTTGTTTTCCCCGGGGGCCCTTAAATTTACGTACAAAACTAAAACCCTTTTGGCGCGCCTTTTGGTTTCATTTATTATCCCTAATCATACCCAATTTTTATAGGGCTTGTTGGAGGGGAATTAACACTAATGCTCAACATTGGGGAAAATCCTCCCAAGGGACAAATTTAAACCCCAACTTTAAAAAGGCAAAATCAAAGGGCTCCCACCGGGGGTAAAGGGGAGGGGGAAAGTGGAATTGGGGAAAGAAAGAGAAAAAACTACCGAATTAAGAAAGGGTCCCTTAGAAAAAAATTAAAAAATTAGAAAATTCCCATAGTGCACAAAAGAGGGGAGCGCGGGCAAAATGAAGGTTAAAATCTTTACAGTTGTTCCCTTGTACAAAAATCCCTATGTGACAACGAAAGAAAACCCCTTTAATAATCTTTATTGGATATCTTTTTGAGGAAAAAAAGGATTTCCCAGATCCTCATTAACTTAAATTTTTTGTTTTTCGTTTCTTTTTTTTTTTTAAAAAAAAAAAAAAATTAAAAACCGGGATTAGACCTTCCCCTGTTTCTTAAACCCCCTAAAGACCCTTTCTTTGAAAACCCCCTCCCTTCCCAGTCGCCTTATATAGCACAAATTTTTTTGGACCTTCGTATCGTCGTTTGAAAAAGGTTGATCTTTTGCTCCTTTGTACTCCCCCCTTTGGGCAGATCCCGAGTATTATTATTTGAAAAGAGGGATATGTTTTTCAAACGAACCCTTTCCCCCAACATAAAAAGGCTTTTTGAATAAAAAAGGAATGCAAAATTGACCCTAAAAACTTGCTTTCTGCCTTTTTAAATCCCCAACAGGCTTTTTTCATTCCAAGGGCTCTCTCCATTTTCTTAACTGCAGATTAGTTTTCCAAAAATTTCCCCAAAAATTTTTCGGCCTTTTCCGATGCTTCATCCCGCCCGTTTTTTACATTGCACGGGGTACACTTTCTTTTTTTTTTTGGCTATCGGGAAGATTTTTGCTTTGCAAAAAAAACCGGTTTCCCCCAATGATTTATGACGTAATCACAAAATTTCAAAATGATTTTTTTCTTCAAAAATAGCTTATTTTCCCTTGAAAGCCCGGGGGGGGAAAGTAACTTTTAAAGTTTCCCCAAAAGACCTTTCCCGCGAAATCTTTTTGGCGACGTATCGTATGTTCTATAAACCGTTTTGTCGCATATAAAAAAAAAGGGGCTTTTAAATTCTTACGTTTTGTTAAAAAAAAGGATTCTCTTTGGGGTTTTTTCAAATTTTTAAATGGCTTTTTAAAAATTCACAATATCTTATTACTGTTACTGTACAAGCTTGCCATGCCCGAAAACACCCAACGCTCCTAGGAACAAAAAAGCGTAGCTCTGGACTTATGGGAAGGAAAAGCATCGGGACTTGCCCCTTTTCCCCTCTTTTCTATGATCAAAAAGCACGAGGCTCCCCAACGTAACCCTTTTAAACTATGTGGAATGGGTAGAACACACAAGTTGTCCGGTCTTGTTGTATTCTCATAATAAAAAACAAAAAAAACCCCTTTGTGTGGGGTGTTTTAAAAAAAACATAAAAATAAAATTTTATATACATACTACATATAAAAATTTTAATATATAAAAATTATATATATTTTATATAAAATATATATATTATAATATATATAATATATTTATATATATATATATAAAACTTTAATAATACATATATATTTATATATATATAAAAATATATTTTTATATAAATATAATTTTTCCCCTAATATTAATATATAATATTAATAATTAAAAAATGTATTATTAAATTATATCTAAAATATTTTAAATTATCTTTTATTAATATTATTAATTTTAAATATATATATATATTTTGTGTGGGGGTGGTGTGTGTTTTGGGGGTGTTTTTTTTTTGTTTGGTGTGTGTTTTGTGTGTGTGTGGGGGAAATGATGCATAGATTAGGGGGGTTTGGGTATAAAATTATATATTATATAGATATTAAAATATATATATATATATATATATATATATTTTTATTTTATAATATAGATATATATTATATCATATACATTTTATATATAAAAATATATATATAAAATATATATACCCATATAAAATATATATAATTATATTTATATATATTTTATATATCAAATATTATTATTATTTATAAATATATTATTTGTGTGTTGTTGTGTGTGGTTTTGTGTGTGTGTATGGTTTGTGTGTGTGTGTGTGTGTGTGCGTGTGTGGGGTTTTGAGTGGGTGTGTGTGTGGCTTAAAATTTAGATATATTTATATATATATTTATATATCTATTATTATATATTATTTTTAAAATATAAAATTGGGTATATAATTTAATTTTATATATTATAAAATTATTATATGTAAAATTATATATATTATATGGTTAAATTATATATATAATTATTTATATATTATATTATTAATTTTATTAGACAAGAGAGAGAGAGAGAAAAGGGAAGAGAGCTGTACCCATATAATTTAATTTTAATTTATCTATAAAATATTATATAATATATTATATAAAATATCTATATATTTTGAAATATAAAATTATATATATATATAATATATTTATTTAGATAGAAGATAAAAGATAGATAGATAAAAATAGTAGAAATAATAGATAGAAAATTAGAAAATAGATAGATAGACATGAACAATTAAAATATATATAAATATATATATAGATATTTTATTTATATATTTTAATAATATAATAAATATATATATATAAAATACATACTATATGTGTGTGTGGGGTGTGGGTGTGTGTGTGTTTTGTTGGGGTAAATATAAATTAAATATAAATAAAAAAAATAAAATATATATATATATTTATTATATATATTAATTATTTTAATATTTATAATATTATTATGTATTCACAAAAAAATATAAAATTTTAAAAATATATAAAATTATATATATATATATATATATAATATATTTTATATAATTTTATATATATTTTATAAACAAGAGAGGGGGAGAAGAGAGGAGAGAGAAGGAAGGAAAGAAAAGGAGAGGAAGAGAGAGATTTATTTTTTATGTATATCTGTGTGTATATGTGCGTGAAATTAACAAAAACATACTCTGACGGGCCCCGAACCCAAACCCTTTTCCCTGTACCACGTCGGGGTTTTTGTATCGGCACCATAAAAGGGCCCCGCCCGTCTTTTTATATTCACAGAGGCCCAAAGGGTTTTTCTTTTTGGCTCGGGTGACATGGTTTTTTACTAGTTTTTGATGTTGTAGAAAGGATAGCTGATAGGGGATGGAATCGGGCGAAAAAACTTATTTCTAGCCAGTAGTATACCACAACAACACCCCAACCCCACCCACCACACACCACACCAACACCCACACAACCACCACACCCTATATATAATATTATTTATAATATATATATATTATATATATTTGTGTGTTTTTTGTGGGGTGTGTGTGGTGTTTTGGGGGTGTGTGTGGGGTGTGTTTTGTATGTGTGTGTGTGTGTACAATACCCCACGCACACACAACACCCACCAAAACAAATATTATGTTTTTATTTTATATATATATATAATATATTAAAATTTAATATATATATATATAATATATAATTATGTGTGGTGGTCGGTGTGTGTGTGTGTGTGTTTTTGGGGTGGTGTGTGTGTGTGTGTTTTGTGTGGGTAAAGTATGTTATAATTCCTCTTTTGGTTAATTTTGGGATATATTATATATATTTATATTTTAAAATATCTATTTTATTAATATATATATTTACAAAATATATAAAATATATATAAAATATTTTTATAATATATATACATATATATATATATTATATATATATTATTATATATTATTAAAATAAAATATATATATATTATAAAATTTTTACATGTTTTTGGGTGGTGTGTGTGTTGTTTTTTTGTGTGGTTATCTTTTATTTTATTTTTCCCTATGGCATCTTTCGGTCAGGGGTGGCCCGGGGCCTGTGCCTTCAAAAGGCCCTGATTCTGAGCTTCCTCTGGAAAAAATGTTGGGGTGTTAGGTGTGGTTTTTTTTGGTTTTTTGGGGGGGGGGGTGGTTTTTTTTTTTTTTTTTTTTTTTTTTTTTTTTTTTGTTTTTTTTTTTTTAAAAATTTTTTTTTTTTTTTTTTTTTTTTTTTTTTTTTTTTTTAAAACAACAAGGAAGGAGAAAGCCCGTTTTGGTAGGTCCAAGGGGGACTGCCCAAAAACTTTTGGTGTTCTTAAAAAATTGATAAGGGAAAAACCCCAAAAAAGTTGTTCCCCTATTAAAAAATTTTGGGATAGGGGGAAAAAAAAAAAAAAAGGAAAAAAAATGGGAATTTAATTATTTTCTTTCTAGGATCCTTTTTTTTTTTCCCCCCCTTTTTTGGGGCCCTTTTTAATAAATTTTTTGGAAAAAGGTTAAAAAATCAAAACGCCCCGTAAACAAAACAAAAGAAGGGGGAAATGGGCTTGTTAACTGTGGAAAAAATTTTGTTTTTGGGGGCCCAAAAAAAGCTTTATTTCCCTTTTTAACCTTTCCCCAAAAAACCCAACAAAACCCCCAAAAAAAAAAACAAAAATTTTTATGGATATAATATATTTTTATTATTATTAAAATTTTTTATTTTTTTGGTTAAATTTCCTTTCCCCTTTTTTTTTTGAGCAGTTTAACAATATTAGGGTTATAAAACCATTTTTTGTCACTTTCTTAACAATTTTAATTGGGAAATAAAGTTTTTTTCCATTTAATTTTTTTTTTGTTTTCCCCTTTTTTTTTTCCTCCTTCCCCCCCCCCCCCCCCCCTCCCCCCTTTTTTTTTTTAAAAATTTTCTTTTTTTTTTAAATCTTTGGGCCCAAAATTTCTTACGTTTTTCTGCCCACCCCAAAAATTTCCCCTTTTAATTTTTTTTTTTTCCCCCCTTTCCCATTTTAACTTATTTTTTTTTTCCCTTTTTTTCTTTCCAAACCGGTTTTTTTTTTTCCCCGCTTTCTGTCTCTACACTTTTCTTTCTTGTTATCCTGGGCTTCTACCAAATACCTTTAAAAATCCTCGTGATTATTTTTCCTTTTTTCTTCATTATTTCATTCGTTACCTTTTTTTAACTATGGCCCAAATCTTTGGGTATCTCACGAAAATATAAACCACCTAATTATCCCCCTTTCCCCTTTCCCAAATTTCACTTTCATTTAAAGTTACCCCCCTTTTCTCCTATCCCCTCCCTCCTCCCTCCCCTTTCCCCCCTCTCCCCCTTTTTCCCTTCCCCCCCCCCTCCTCCCTCCCCATCCGCCCCCCCCAAATTTGGGTCTGATTGAAGGGGGAGGAACTGCAGGCCTTTGGCAGGCAGGGCCACCATTTCCCTCGTCAGATTATCTTCATTACACCAGCCTTACCTCTGGGACAGCAGCGGCGTCTTGGCGGTGTGTTAATGTGCAGTAATTTGCAACTCGCGCACAACTCTGCCTTGGGGGTACATATGTGATTTCATTTAAGAGTTTTTCTATATATATAAAATAATATTAATATATATATATATAAGAATATATTATAATAATTTTGTGTGTGTGTGTATTTATATATATTTTATATATAATTTATATTTATATATTATATATTATTAAAATAATTTTAATGTTTATTATTATATATACATTTTTTTTTATATTTCACATGTTTGGGAATGTTTACAAAATTTATATTATATAATATATATTTTATATATATATATATATATATATAAAATATATATATTATATTTGTAAAATTTTATATATATATAATTCTAATATATTATATATATTAAAAATATATATATATTATAATATTTTTGGGAAAAATAATATTAAAATTTTTATTATTAAAAATTATATAATATATATATAATAATTTTATATATAAATTTTATGTAAAATATATATAAAATATATATATATAATATATATTATATATATATTTTATATATATTTTTATATATATCTCAATAAAGGTATGCTCAAGTTTTTAGCCCGCCGTGGACCTCTCCCCCTTCTTCCCCCACTCAACCCCGACTTGCGCTTTTTTTTCCACTTGTTCATCGACAACCCGCAAATATCTTTGATGTTGTTTGCCCCAGTCTTGTCTTCGTTTGGGCCCCTTCCCCTGTTTTTTTATCAAAATCCCTGTCAGCAAGTTTTCTTTTAAAATTTTCCCTTTCCCCTACAGGCCAATAAAATTTTTTTTTCCCTTTTGTCAGAGGGCCAACACCGGTCCCTTTCCAATTTATTTTCTCAACACTTTATCATTCGTTTCTTTTTCTGTCCAGGGTTTAATTTCGTATTTCTCGTCTGTAAAACCACATTTGGGAAAATATTAAACTTTTTCTTGGGTTTTCTTTTTCGCACCCCAAAACCAGAAACCCTATGTGCAATTGGGGGAAAAAAATGATTTAATAACCTCACTTTGTCTGTAAAGGGAATGCTTTGGTTTTTTCCCAGATGTTTTTTTGAGACAAACCCGTGGCTTTTTGGCCAAAGGTGGTTTTTCTTTTTTCTCCGGGGGAATCATCATATGGGATTAGTTAAAACAGCTCCAAGGGAAATGAACTCTTTCACATTTTCCACAACCATTCAATTGATTTAAAACCCTTTTTATCATTGTTCATTGGGCCCGGTTTTTTTTTGAAAACTTCTGATCTTAAATTTTTTTGGCATTTTAAAAAACAAGGCCCGCCTTTTTTGCTTTCTTTTTTTAACTTTTTCTAGTAGCTGTTGTAAATTCAGTGATACTATTTGGAAATTTAAAAAAATATATCATCGGCGGGACATTGATTTTTATATTTTGTATCCCCCAACATCTACGTTCCTTAAAAATTTTCCCCCAGCACCTCTTTTATAATTGTTTCAGAAAATATGTTAAAGAGGTCCGGGGCAGAATGCCCCTGTCGCACTCCTTGTTTGGGTTCGAACATTTTTTAACCCTAAGTGGTCATACATTGGGTTTTTTTAGGTTTGGGTGGTGTGTTTTGGAAACTTTATATCGTTCATATTCTTCCAGAGGGGTATCTGATCAAAAGTATCAAAAAACCCTTTTAAGTAACGATTTAAAAACCCGGTATAGGTCTTTTTGATGTTCTCTGTTTTTCTCTATGATCAATTTCAATTTAGAATTGGGTTTTTGGTCCTTTTCCGGGCCAAAAAAACCCCCTTGTTTTGTCTGCAATTTCTTCTCTTAACTTCAAACTTCATTTTTTCAACAATAATTTTCAACAAAATTTTTCTGCTGGCCTTTTTAATACAATTGTCCCCGTTATTGTTTCATTGGGGTGCGGGGACCTTTTTTTGGAAAGGGAAACAAAGACTTATTTTACCCCATCTTTTTTGGCCAAATTTTTTTTCATTCCTAATTTTGTAAAAGTTTGTTTAAAATTTTATATATATATATATATATATATATAATTTTATATTTTATAATTAAAATATGAAAATATGTTGATATATATATAATTTTTTTTTTTAAAATTTGGTTTTATGTTTTAGCCGCCGTGGTCACAGCATGATACTTTTAAATTGGGGAAAAATTTATTTTTGTCTTTTTTTTTGGAGTGGTCGTTGGGAGGGTTTTCCCCTTTCCTTTTCCCCGGAGAGTGCCAGGGTTCCTATTTAGGTAAACCTTCTTTTTCTATTTTAATTTCCGGGGGTTGGGGGCCACACTGACTTGGGGGTAATGGGGGTCTGTAGGGTGGGAAAATGTTATGTGGGTAATATATATATGTATATATAAATTTTATATAATGATATATAATAATATAATTATAAATTTTAATTTTAAAATATAGTAGAAAAATAATATATAAAAATATATATATTTTATTAGATATATATATATATAATTTTAAGATAAGAAATTATAAGATTTTAAAGTATATCAAGGGATATAAAATATTATATATATATCCAAAATATATAATATATAAATAATATATAATTTGGGGGATATATGTATATATATGTATTTAACTACATATAATAAAATTTATAATATTAAATATCATATATAATATAATATATATATAATATTTTATATTCATACACACACACACACCACCACACCAAAAACACACACAACACACCCACACACCCACAAAACCACGGGAAAACAAATTTTAATATAATATATATATAATATAAAATATATTTATATATAATAATAAAAATTTCCATATTATTATAGAAAAAAGTATATCATTAAAATACTCTTTTTTAAAATTTTATAATTATTATTAATTAAAATATATTAAAATTATATATATATATATAGAATATATTTATATATCATAAATATATATATACAAAAAATGGGTTGTGTGTGTGTGTTTGGTTTTGGGGAGTGTGTGGTGGGTGGGGTGTGTGGTTTTTGTGTGTAATTTATAATTTTAATATATAATTAAAATTAAATATAATATAATAATTATATATTTAATTTATAAAGTGGGGTGGTGGGGTGTGTGTATGGGGTTTTGTGTGGCTGTGTGTGTGTTTTGGGGTGGTTGTTGGGTGTGGTGTTGTGGGGGTGGTGGTGTTTGTGTGGTGGTGGGGTGGGGGGTGTGTGTGTAAAGTGTATTAATTTTATAGATTTATATTTTAATATATAATATTTATATAATTTTAAAAATATAATATATAATTATAATATATATATATCCCCCTAAAAAAGATAGGGTCCCCACACACCACCCACACACACCGCATACCAAAAACACATATATATGTTTTTAAAATATGTATATTATATGTTATATGTAATTATATATATACATATACCCCTATGTAATATATATATAAATATATATATATATATATATATAATTTTTATATAATTATATATTATTATATACACACACCCCCAAAACACACCACACACACACCCCACAACACACCCCACCCCAAAATTTGTTGGGGCATATATATATTTTATATATATATATTATATATATATTATATATATTATATATTATTAAAATAATATACATATATAATATAAAATTAATTTTATTATATAATATTATATTAATAATATTTAAAATATATACATATACATAACATATGTATATATACATATAAAATATTATATATATATTTTATATAAATATATTTATATAAAATATTATTTTATATATTTTTATATTATTGTGTGTGTTTTGTTGGGGGGTGTTTTGTGTGTGGGTTGTGGGTGTGGTGTGGGTTGGTGGGGGTGGTGCGTGTGTTGTGTGTGTGTGGTTTTGTGTGTGTGTTGTGTCGTGGGGTGTTGTGTGGTGTGTGTGGTGTGTTTTGGGGTTGTGTGTTTGTGGGGGGGTTCTACGAACATTATGGGCGGGCCCGGGGCCCCAGAGAGATTTGTCTACCCTTTTGGGGCAATCAAAGAAACCCCGGGCGTAAGGTACAGAAAGGCTTTTGGGTTTTTGGGGCCAGTCAGGGTGGGTAACAGTGGAAATTATTGAAAACTGTGTTGAAATCGTTCTTAAATTTGGCCCCCGTTCTTTTAAAGTTTTTGGGGGCGGGTTTCGATAAAAATTTTTTTTCCCAAATATACAATATGATATTGCTTTGACATACACAAAAAATTTATAGACTATACATAAAAACAATACTACATTAGGGATATAAAAATATAGATAGATGATAGAATTAAAAAAATAGATAGTTAGATAGGGGAAAGGGTTTTGATATAAGATTTGATATCAAAATTTTTTATATATATATAATATATATAAAATTTAAAATTATATATAAAATTATATTACATATTTAAATTAAATTTTTTTATTGATTATTGGGAAGGGGTTTTTAAAGATGCCGCAAAGGGGAAATTTTTCCTTAAAACCCCTGGAAACCCTCGAGACATATATATATTATATATATATATTATATATATATATATATATATTATTTTTTAAAATCATATATATAAATAATTTTATATTGTGGGGCGTGTGTGTGTGTGTTTTTGTGTTTATTATTTAAAATATAAAATTTTAAATATATATTATATATATATATATTTATATATTTTTATATAATTTGGTTTTTCCTTTTTATATATATTGTGTGTGTGTGGGGTGTGTGAGTGTGTGTGTTGGGGGTGTGTGTGTTTTGGGGGTGTGGGCAATTATATATAATTTAATTTTATAATATTATTTATATATATATATTATAATATATTTTCTCAAAAACGGGATGTCTGTTTGACAGCCGTGGACCTCTCCCCCATCCTTCGCCCCTCAAACCCATCTTGAGCTTTTCTTTTCCCCTTTTTACCATCCCACAGCCCCCCAAAAAATCTTTGAGGTTTTCGCTTCCCGTCTTGTTTCGGTTTGGGCCCCTTCCTCTGTTTTAAAACACCATCCTGTCCACAAGTTTTTTTCAATCCTTTTTCTTTCATAAAATGACCAATTTAAATTTTTGTTTTCCCTTTTGTTCAAGATGTCCCCCCAGCCGGGTTTTTTTACAATTTTTTTTTTCTCAGCGCTTCATCATTTTGTTTTTTCTTCTGTCCAGGGTTAAAAGCGTGTACTCGTCTTTTAAAACCAATTTCCAAAACTATGAAACCTTTTTTTTTGTCTATTTCCCTTTAAACACCCCAAAACTCAGAAAATATGACTAACCATATAAAAAAAAGGGTTTAAAACCCCTATAGAAAATATATTTAAAATATATATAATTAAAATTTTATATATATATTTTAGATTTAAAATTTTATAATATATTTAAAATTATAAAAATATATAAAATTTTATATATATTATTGTTTTTTTTGTGTGTGGTGTGTTTTTGTGTGTTTTTTTTTGTTTTTTTTTTTATTATGGTTTTATTATATATTTTTATATGAATTTTAAAATATATTAAATTTTATCTTTTATTTTATATATATTTTTAATTTTTATCTTTTTTTATATATATATGTATTAAAATTATAATATAAAATATAATATTATATATATATATTATATATATACATATATATATATATATTATATATATATATATATATATATAATATATATATATATATATATATATATATATATATATGTATGTATATATATAAAAATGTATAAATACATACACATATATAGATAGATAGATAGATACATAGATAAATAGATTGATAGATAGATATGTACACACACACACACACACACACACACACACGCACACACATATATAATGTTTGTGCTTGCGCATATGCGTATGCATATGCGTATGCGTATGCGTATGCGTATGCGTATGCGTATGCGTTTGCGTGCGTGTGTGTGTGTGTGTGTGTGTGTGTGTGTGTTGTGTGTGTGTGTGTGTGTGTGTGTGTGTGTGTGTGTGTGTGTGTGTGGTGTGTGCCTATGTATGTAAGTGTGTCAGTATATATGTATA
>NC_051392.1:16815596-16823096 GCF_015228065.2 Penaeus monodon | reverse complement strand
TCTATAGCCCAGCAAGTGGTTACACCTCACTCGTGAATGACCTGTGTGATGGCACGTAACGAACGCAACGAATTGAAAATAGTGTCAGCAAATCTACGGGATTTCACACCAATATCGGATAGTTCACATATAGACCAGTACACACCGTGACCTCATACGGAGAGGTCGTGTGGTGCCCGTGTCTCCGGTGCCCTCGTCCCTTACAAACGAACCTCTTGCGTCATATACAAAAAAATTGTACAAGGCATTCATGAACATTGTGTGCTCATACATCCGCAGTCAGTGACATGACATAGTGATGTGCTAATAGTTTATTATACAAATTTGAAATAATTCCTCTACCGATGTGCCAAGTACTGCTGTGGTAACCGTGGAGGTGATGCCCCGTGTCCCCCGACGCTATAATATCACCTTCACGAGGCGGGCGAGCCGGGTGGGCTCTAGGCGCTGCGGTCCCCCCACGATGGGGGGAAACCGCAATGTAAACACTGAGGGGGAGGACGCGAGGATAACTGTCCCCACCTCCTCCCACGGCGCAGAATGTCGCTTCATCCTGTAGTTCAGTGTATAGTCCCCCCCTGAATCCATTCCATGTCAACAGGCATGCACTGAAGGTGATCTGACGCCCTGATGGGCGCGTTGAAGGGGAAGTGACGGCTTCACATAGTGAGTCGAAGTCAAAGATAATAGAAAGCCCGACAATGCCAGTAATACACGCACTGGCCCAAGAAGAATTACGGTTCGCCTCGCCTTCCCTGAAGGCTACTACGAACTCGAAAAATGAAATGGGCTGCAGGACCGTCGCACGACCCTCCGGCCCCTGGGGGGCAACCCCCCTCGACCTTGTGCGAGGAGCACTCTCTCCTCCCGTATGTGTATGTCGCTCGCGCTCTCGCAGCAGAATACATGACGACTTATTAAAGGATCATTGGAGTATTACCTTCAACTATGTGGATGAAGCCGCCAAAGAGAAAAATATGATGAATACCTTGTGACACACTACAACAAGGATCTTGATCTTGAAAATGGTGTCATGCACTCGACGGTTCACAGGCCTAAAGAGTGCACAAGAATGGGCAACCATTAAACCGCATCCCGCATTAAATATGGAAAGGAGAGCCACCACTCCAAGTACATACCACTCCTCTTCGGAAAAAAATACATGCCCCCAGCCACGTTCGGCCGTGGTAGGCATCCCCTGTGATCTGCTATAACTGCATGGGAGTGGCCATGTAGCTATATTGCAAGGCGGACAGACGCTGGTGCTCAGCATGTTGCACCACATACTGGCCAAGGAGTGGCCCTCGCAGTAACTGCAGAGGAGCGAGTACGCGATGCACCATTTTGTCCCTCATGCTTCAGGTGTGGGATGACAGGTGTGACTGCCTGGCCTGGGGGTGCACGGCCCTCCCTGCCCTGTCCCCTCCCACCCTCCACCCCCTGTGGTACCATCACCGACCGGGGCGAGTGACCAGCGCGGCCCTTCCCAACACAACCCGCGACAGCGTGCCGGGGAGCGCCCGACCGTGCCTGTGGTGACGTCACAGACGCAGAGATTTCCCGCGCTGCCAGCGAGTCGGGGTGAAGAGGCCACCGAACTACGCGACACGGTTACGAGCTGGAGGAGAAGGTGGACAAGATGATGCTGATCCTCAAAGAGGGTAATCTCGGGCCGCAAAGCTGAACCTACTCTCTGAACTAGACCAACGCCCCCCTCCCCTTCCCCAGGGTACAGCCGAGCAACGTCCCTCACCCTCGAGCAGGGACGACCGCAAGGACAGGCGGGGAATCCCCGCAAAACCATGTGACAGAAGTGCGTCACGCCAATCGCACACAAGGCGACGTACATGTGCTTAAACGTCTAAAGGAATGAAAGCTCTGAAAGCCCAAAACAATAACTATTAATGAAATAACGTGATACTAGTGCTATCCATTAGTGATAAAGAACGCCGAGGAGATCGCTGTCAGACCGCCAGTGTTGATAACCAGAGTGGCGGTCAGCCGAACAGCAGCCACGAACAAATCAGGATCCCTGTGACTTCGAGTCCAGTGACGCAACCAGCCCCTCAGGTGCATCTGACACAAACGGAAGGGACTGTGCTGAGAAGTGGAAACAAAGCTAATACCAAATTGTTTAAATGGTTAAAGTAATTTTCAGTCCACGACTACCATCTTAATGAATCATAATCATAAAAGTTTATATGTTTCTTATGTGAATCTATAATTCGTAATATTCGAGATTATAGCATGAAGTACGGTGCCTACTAAAATACTATTCACATATGGATAAACGCACAATCAAATTCATATCATGGAATATGCGTAAGCATTAGCCTAGGCTAAATGATCTAGAATTTTACATCCACAAATATAATATTGATGTTATATGCGTGCAAGAACCTTTTGCTGCCGCTGCTAAGATGAAAATAGCACCTGCCCTTAGGTATTATTCTATGTGAATACAGCCATGACTAGGATTGTTGACATATGTGAAGGTAACACTGCCACATAAATTTTAAAAATTCCCTGAGAACACTGATGTTCAATTTCATCATCTAAAATCCAGCCTGCCCTCTGGGTATTTTTCACTGTATAATGTATATGCCTATATACTCTAAATTTCTGCGAGTTCTCTCCCAATTTTCACACACCAAGGCACGTTTATGCAATGGGCGACTTCAAGCAAGACATCCACACTTTGGAGACACCAGCGTAATAGTAATGGGAGAATTCAAGCATTTCATCAATAGTAGATCAACTGACAGTATAATGAAACACAGAGCAGAGACTCCTTTGGGAGTGGCAGGTTAGACTACGTAGTTGGCAAAAATTTGTTCATGGTAATGTCAGTACTCACTGGTACGAATAGTTAGTTAGTTACCCAATTTGGCACCGACAGACTATATCTGTAGACAGCCACTCGCCCCTAAATCCCTAGGCTCAAATATTATCCCACCGGGCCTGGAGCATTCACTGCAAGCACGGGTCTATGACTGTAGAACACCTATGGAAATAACTGTTGAAAATTTTTCTCAGGATTATCAAAGTTGGCGACTGCCTACTATAACACATGGGTCTGTTTTCCCTGAAAACTCTCGAGATAAAGAGCCCCAGGCCTCCTATGCACCGGGGGAATCAATGACCCTATTTTGCAAGGAACATAAACGGGTCCTGAGCTTGCTATTGTTATAAAGAATCGTAAGAGACATATACATCTGCATTTTCTTAAAGCCACAATGATTCAGGGATTAAAAACTCAGATTCGTAGTAAAACCACTGGAACAATTTCTGCAAGGTATCATAGTCAAACCTCTGTGGCTGACATGTGGAGAAAAATTATAAGGCTGACAGGTTAAACGCTCACAACAAACCGGGGCAGTTTCCACAGTCCACAAGAGCAGGCTAATATTCTGCTAGAGCATTGGGCTGGAATTCTCAGCTAAGCTCAACTCCCACAAGGATAAAGACACCTAGACAAATTCGAAAATAGATCGTACTTTAATATAGCCGTAGCCTGTGCGCTTGACCCCTACCGACTTTGCCGAATAACCGAGTTGGAACTAAGTAATGCCTTTTGAAGGTAAAGCAACCGCCCCTGGAATATGGCTTACTTACAGCGTCCTTCGTCACATTGCTCAGGTACCAGGCAACCCACTTTTCACCTGTATAGACTCAGCTATCACAAGGAATCTTCCAATCTCCTGGACTAAAAGCTAATCTTCCCATACCTAACCTAATACTGACAAATACGGCCATTTCACTTGACCTCCTGTCTGTGCAAAGTTCTGAGAGGTATAATACTGAACAGCTCTTATGTATCGCATAAATGCTAATTTATCCCCATACTGTATAGATTTCTCCAGGACGTAGCAGTCAGCACTGTTTTTGCAAATACTTACAAACCAAACCCAGGCATGCAAAACGTATTTCTTGATCTTAAATCGCCTTTGATATTGGCAGAGAAATAATTCTGAGCAACTAGAGCTACTTTTGGTATTCAGTTGAGGGAAAACTGTTAAGCATAGGATTTCACATTATCTATCGAAATCGTCGGCTCAGTACTCTACAGGGGCATTAGAGTACTCATACCAAAAGTATTTGAACTCGGGCACACCTCGGGGAGTGTACTTAGCCCCATGCTATTTAACATCTTAATGCATAGATTACTAGGCGATATACCACTTGAGGAAACTACCTACATATTTGCTATGCGATGATATTTTGCATTAAATCCTTACCCGAGGAAAGATGCAAGAGATTCTCAGATAATACTCTCAGCAAGGGCTATTGAGTGTGGCTTGAATTCTCGACTGAAAAAACCACGGCTCTAACCCACGGAAGACAATCCTCTGCCAAGGTTTCATATAATGACATTGAGCTAGATCTCTTTCATCAATAACAAATACCTTGGGGTGATTGTCAATGATGCAGAGTTCATCAGAAACCTGAAGAAAGGCTGTGGGAGCGGCTGAAGCCACTTAGGAAACACTTGTTGGCAAAGGACAGGTATCAATGTCAATATTGCAAGACTCTTTACTTGTCAGACATACGGTCATCATAATTATCATGCATTGCACCTAGTGTTGTACAGGAATCATGTTTGACTAGTTTAGAACAATACAAATGAAGCCATGAGGATCATTCTTGTGCCCTAGCACAAACAGAATTGTGAATATGAGACCCCAACTAACCTTTACCTCTGTTTACTAAAGAATATTATATCTAAATACCACATTTGGTGTCAAAATCAATTCGAGACCCCTCCATTGTACAGAGTTCCAAGACACAAACACAGAACAGAGAGCTACTTTTGCATGACAACACCGCTTCTTACTCAAATCCATGGATACAAGTAACATGTAAACAATTAGAGCATCTTAAAACTCTATCCAATGCATATGAATGCTACAACTGACGGGTCCTTGCAGTCTGGGAGTAGAGCAGGATGTGCTTTTTTTGTATATAAAACATATCTTGAAGCACAGGATTGTATGAGGGGTCATGAATGGGCTAGCACTACGCAAACTGAGTTGGCAGGAATACTCTGCACACCGAATTTCTATGAATCCAGGCTCGGGGTAATATTCTGTGATTCACAGAGTGCTCTCCAGGCTCTGAACACTCGGACAAAGGTGCAGTTAATATCGCAAATGCATCAGATAAACTGTATCGTGCAAAAGCACGAGCCATATATAACGTTTTGTGTGGATTCCATCGCATGTTGGAATCCCCCCAGGCCAATGATCATACTGGGATTTTCCGCCCTGGCACAGTCAGCATTTTGAACAAGCCCAAAGTTGGTGGATATAGATTCTTGGGGTAAACCCTAATTCCAGTAATTTTACACAATACTTATTAAATCTTCCTTTTAAATTAAAGGACTTTTGAACTGAGTTTTAATTATTTCTCAAGACGCCCCCCCCTGAAATGCCTGGGTAGCCATAAAAGCAGTTTATGAACCCGGTTTAGGCAGATTCATTCACCTCATGGTTTTTTTTTTAATATAAAACAAGAAAGACAGTGTGCATATTGTTAAACCGCACGAATTCAGCCTTTTGTACATTAGAAAATTTGTCTTTTTTAGGGCAGCCTCAAGTTACACAGTTTTTGTTGTAATGTTTCCCGAGAAACTACGGTGGTAAAACTTGTGTAATGAAAATAAATATAAAAGCCGAACGCTTGTTACATTTATATCCTTCCCGGGAAGTTCCAAGTGTTTTTACGACCCCCTTTTCAGCCAACCTAGCTGAGTATGGAAACTTTTTAAAAACAATTTTTCATATCCTCTGATGTTTCTTAGAAGATAGAAACTTATATTTATATCCTAAATTTTGGAATGTCGCATCACATGAACCTGCCCAATAAATCCCAAGTTGTAAGCAAATGCCTTTTTTCCCCCATCAAACGCTCCAAATCCTGTAAAACGCCGTCTGTGGCAGAAAAAAAATGAGTAGATAAAAAAACCCCCTGTTAAATTCTTTGTTTCCCCTTTTCCTGGTAATTTGATATGTAACTTACTCATAAATAATTGTTTATAGGCCTAAAATTGAAATGGTAAATACCATTTATAAATTGTTATCATGCCATCCAAATGTACCACAAGCCCTTGCCCACGCCACTGTTTTGCAGTTAAGCCCAGGGTGGTAAATAAAGGACTTAACACATAAAAACACATATGAATTGTTTTTTTAAGAAAAACTATGCTAACAAAGTCCCCCTTTTTGTCTTAGACGACATCTTTGGGTTATAGCGTCCCATGGAACTATGCAAGAATATCAGGGTATTCGTCTTGGATCATTCAACGTTCTGTTATAAAGAAATATTATCGTTTGTTTTAATGGATGCTGTAGTTTCAGATAGCATAGAAATTTTGATTTTTTAAAGTCCTCGATACCAGTGGCCACGTGACCCTATGTTGCAGCTGTTAACCGCCCTCCTTCGCAAGCCGCACTGTTGCTGGAATACCTCACGTCCAGCATCGACCATTTAATGATAGAAAAGGAGTGCCATCACACCATTATAGTTGGGAACCCTATCAACACATGGTGCAAGCAAGCTTCGACAGTTCCTCGCAGTTTTCGACCTCACTAACCATGTAAGCTTCCCCACTTATTGCACAGGCACCTTAGATCCAGTGATTACGGACCTACCTGAATACAGTGGCGTGTCTCCCTTTGAACACTTCTGGTCGTGAGGCTGTGTTGACAGCATAAAGTCAGATGGACCATGCGGGAGTGTGAGAAAACAAACTTAGGGAAACTAAAATAATCTTTACAAGGAACAGATTGGGATGAAATAACAAGAAATAGGGTGCGATAAAGTCTTACAAGGAATTAAAAACCTTTAAAGAAGAAAAGCTGACTGACATCCTAATTCAAGCACAGAGTGAGTTCCACACGAGAACTGCGTGTCCATTACTTCAGATCAGTTCATGGTTTGGACCTCGGTGTTGGTGTCGTGACGCGAAGTATCATGCTTGGCTAAGATGTAAACCGAAACTAACCCGAGGAAATAAAACACTACACAAGCAAACTACAGATCACATGCTTATCACACACTGCTGTTCTATTCAGCTGTGGGAACGAAACCTAAAAGACAAACTTGAGAATAGTCAAATAGGAAATGAACACTGTTAAGGAAACACAGGAGAATCAAGAGATGAGACAATCTCAGAGGTCCTGATGAGGACCTGGTTCTTGAAACACGAGAGAAGGTTCAGGTCTGCGCACTTTACTTCTCCAACAAAGTGGCCATCCCAAATCTCAAAATAATACAGCCTTCACTGCCGCTTTAAGCATCAGAAGAACTGGCCAAACTGTCGACTTCTCAGTCTGAAGTATTGGGGCTCTTAAAAAGGTAGATGGTTCCAAAGAAGCTGGTCCAGATTTGAAACGCCCACGCTTGCTCTGCAGATGTGCAAAAGAGCTGGTATATCTCTTTACCAAATGTTTTATCAATGTATCAGAGAAGGAAATTCTTGATAAGAAAGCATTTTGCTAC
>NC_051392.1:16805669-16809189 GCF_015228065.2 Penaeus monodon | reverse complement strand
TTTTGGGTTTCACAGAGTGCTCTCCAGGCTCTGAACACTCTGGACAAAGGTGCAGTTATATCGCAAATGACATCAGGATAAACGTGTATCGTGCAAAAGAACGAGGCCATGATATACGTTTTTGTGGATTCCATCGCATTGAATCCCCAGGCATGATCATACTGATCGCCTGGCAAAGTCAGCATGTGACAAGCAAGTGTGGATATAGATCTTGGGGTTCCTATTTCCAGGATTTTATACAATATTAAAGCTTCCTTTAAAGAGGACTTGACTGAGTTAATTAATTCTCAACGCCCTGAAAGCTGTAGCATAAAGCATTATGACCGTTTAGGCAAGATTCATTCACCTATGGTTTATATAAAACAAGAACAAGACAGTGTGATATTGTAACCGCAAGAATCAGGCTTGGATATAGATTGTATTGGCAGCTCAGTACAGTTTGTAATGTCGAAGAAACTAAGTGTAAACTGTGTAATGAAGAATATAAGCGAACGCTTGTACATTATATCTCAGAGTGCCATGTGTTACAGCCTTTCAGGCCACCTAGCTTGAGGTATGGAGAACTATGTAACAATTTCATATCCTCTGATGTCTTAGAAGATATACTTATATTATATCCTAAATTTGGAATGTAGCATCACATGACTGCATATCAAATGTAGCAATGCCTTTCCACGCTCAAGCTGTACGCCGGCGTGGCAGATGAGTAGATAAACGACTGTAATTGTTCCTTTCTGTAATTGATATAGTACTTATCATAATAATGTTATAGCCTAAAATTGAAATGTAATACCATTATATGTTATAACCATGCATCAAATGTACCACAGCTTGCCCACGCCTGTGCAGTTAGCCAGGGTGGTAAATAAAGGACTAAACATAAAAAACACATATAGATTTGTTAAGAAAACTATGCTAACAAAGTCTTTGTCTTAGAGACATTCTTGGGTGATAGCGTATCATGGAACTATGCAAGAATATCAGGGTATTCGTCTTGGATCATTCAACGTGTCTGTTATAAAGAAATATTATCGTTTGTTTTAATGGATGCTGTAGTTTCAGAAAGCATAGAAATTTTGATTTTTAAAGTCCTCGATACCAGTGGCCACGTGACCCTATGTTGCGGCTGTTACCGCCCTCCTTCACAAGCCACACTGTTGCTGGAATACCTCACGTCCAGCATCGACCATTTAATGATAGAATAGGAGTGCCATCACACCATTATAGTTGGGAACCCTAATCAACACATGGTGCAAGCAAGCTTCGACAGTTTCCTCGCAGTTTTCGACCTCACTAACCATGTAAGCTTCCCCATTCATTGCACAGGCACCTTAGATCCAGTGATTACGGACCTACCTGAGAATACAGTGGCGTGCTCCCCTTTGACACTTCTGGTCGTGAGGCTGTGTTGACAGCAATAAAGTCAGATGGACCATGCGGAAGTGTGAGAAAACAAACTTGTGGAAACTAAAATAATCTTTACAAGGAACAGATTGGGATGAAATAACAAGAAATAGGGTGCGATAAAGTCTTGCAAGGAATTACAAACCTTTAAGCAGAAAAGCTGACTGACATCCTAATTCAAGCACAGAGTGAGTTCCACATGAGAACTGCGTGTCCATTACTTCAGATCAGTTCATGGTTTGGACCTCGGTGTTGGTGTCGTGACGCGAAGTATCATGCTTGGCTAAGATGTAAACCGAAACCAACCCGAAGAAATAAAACACTACACAAGCAAACTACAGATCACATGCTTGTCACACACTGCTGGTCTATTCAGCTGTGGGAACGAAACCTAAAAGACAAACTTGAGAATAGTTAAACAGGAAATAAGCAGTGGTGGATCACTGTTAAGGAAACACAAGGAGAATCAAAAGATGAGACAATTCCACCTCTCAGAGGTCCTGATGAGTTACCTGGTTCTTGAAACACGAGAGAAGGTTCAGGTCTTCGCTCTTTACTTCTCCAACAAAGTGGCCATCTCAAATCTCAAAATAATACAGCCTCCACTGCCGCTTTAAGCATCAGAGGAACTGGCCAAACTGTCGACTTCTCAGTCTGAAGTATTGGGGCTCTTAAAAAGGTAGATGGTTCCAAAGAAGCTGGTCCAGATTTGAAAGGCCCTCGCTTGCTCTGCAGATGTGCAAAAGAGCTGGTATATCTCTTTACCAAAATGTTTTTATCAATGTATCAGAGAAAGGAAATGGCCTGCTGTATAGAAGAAAAGCAGTGTAATTTCCGTACACAAAAAAGGAAATAAGAAAGAAATAAAAAAATTATCGCCCAGTTGCTCTGTTTTCAGTTATAAGTAAAGTTCTTGAATGAGTCACATCGGAGAGGATACCTGAACATATAAAAAGAAAGTATCTTTTATGTCCAGCAACAGCTGTGTCCAGGATGGATGGTTGCCTGGACGACATTGTAGCCTGGGGCAAAAAATGGCATGTGGCATTCACACCTTATAAGTTCCAACTAATGCTTGTTAGTACGACACAGGCACATGTCCACCTCACCTTCGATTCTCGTCAACTGAGAACTGAGATGAGGTGGAAATACTATATGTAACGTACGATAACAAAATTCAAGATATACATTGAATGTATAGCAAGAAAAGCTTCTGGAAAACTAGCATCGCTACCAAGAATTTCTTGGCTATTGAATGCTCGTGGCAGAGACACCCTGCATGGGCCCAAATACGGGAGTACGCACACCTCACATGGGGGAGGGCTGCAGCTAGCCCTCTCTCCTTTCTGAACAAGATTCAAGAAAGGGCCAGAAAAAATATTCAAGAAGATGGACATGGCAGTGAACCCAATCTACCAGCAGCGGAGGGACGTTGGTGCCCTCACTACGATGTTCAAGACCCATCATCAGCGTACAGCCCACCTACAGCCGCTGCGTCAGCTTCCGTGACAGGTCCAATGTATCACCAGAACAGTGGAACGAATACCTGCAGTCTTGGCTGAACCTCGCTGTAGAGCGCGGCATTACCAAAGATATAATCAAATGTGGGATCTCTTTTTAAGTGCACATTTAGAGGTATCGAAACATGGCCTACAGAGTTTTAAATGTACAGTAAATACTGATTGCTATGTATATGAATTTTGTATGTATAAACGTTAGTTAGGTATGAGATAAAATGCAGTAATAATGCAATATTTTAGGTAAAGAAAAGTCTGAATACTTGTAACGTGTATCAGCATAAACCAATGTATGTCTACGCATTAAAAGAAATAAAGAAAGAGAGAGAGAGAGAGAAGCTAGTTTTGCAAAGAAATAGACAAGAAGTATTCATTGTGAGGGCCATAATCAAGTGGTCATAAATAATATGAGTATGTCACCAGGCATATTACTTCTCTAAACATGTACTGTGTATGGATATGTGTGTGTGCGTGTGTGTGTGGAGATATAGGTAGATAGAGAGAGTGCGAGAAAAATAAATGAATAAGGAGACAGATAGACAGACAGACAGACAGACCGACAGACAGATATCTCTCACAAACATAATCTTTAAGACAGA
>NC_051392.1:16790669-16793169 GCF_015228065.2 Penaeus monodon | reverse complement strand
AACACTTTTCAATATTTGTATGGACTGGATACTGGATCGAGCTACTGTCCAAAGTCATTGTGGAGTAACTCTGAGCAACAACAAGTTTGCAGACCTTGACTTTGCTGATGATGTTGCTATTCTTTCTGAGTCCCTGGAAAGCCCTAGTGGCGGCTCTTGATGCATTTAGCAATGAGCTGAAGCCTCGTGGGCTAGAGGTCTCCTGGACCAAGACCAAGATCCAGGACTTTCGGGACCTGCTAGGTGATCCTGTTCAGCTGGTACATGCTTGCGGTAGTGCAGTTCATGACTCCTGGCTGTCAGACCAGAAAGTCAGTAGACAGATAGGCCTGGCAGGAGGGGTCATGAAATCTCCCAACAAGAGTATATGCAGATGGCGGTAACTATGCAGAAGGACCAAGCTATGTGTCATCAAGGCCCTAATACTGTCAGTTTTACTATCATCAAGGGGCTAACGCCGACGGGGGTGTATGGCCGCATCCACCCTTTGCTTCCAACCACAAGGGTCCCTCATCGTGAGTGTCCAGGAAGGCCCTCGGTCCATCTCTAATTCCTCGCAACAAGTATCGTCGAGCTGCCCATGCTATGACCTCCTAGGTCGTCCCACAGGCCTCCTCCACCCAGGATTGTCTCACAAAGAGACAACCTGATGGGCAGGGTCATCGACGGGGAAGCGGGCTAGCTGCCTATATAGCCTGAGTTGGCGATCCAAGATTATGCATGTAACAGGTCCCATGCCAGTCTCATGGTGTAGCCGTCAGTTAGACAGATGGTCCTGCCAACTGCACCCCATGATCTGGCGAAGAGATGTTACAAAAGGCATTAAGACGAGACTCCAAGGCACTAGATAGCATCCAGGTTTCGCTTCCATGGAGCAAAACTGGTAGTATCAATGCCTTGAAGATATGTAGCTTGGCTCTTCTGCATATGTACCAACATCTCAAAATGCTCTTGTTAATTGAATTCATGGCTCCTGTTGGCAGACAAATCCAGAGATATGGACTATGTTACCAAGGTATGCAAAGCCCTCTGTGACTTCAATGTCCTCACCTCAAGCATGGGTTGACTGAATGGCTTCTCCTAACAGGCCCCCAAAGTCCTGAATCTTGCTCTTGGTCCAGGAGACCTCTAGGCCTAAGGGCTTTGCCTCATTGCTTAATGTATCAAGAGCCACCACCAATGACTCCAGGACCTCATCGGTAAAGTCGAGGTCTGAGACCTCAGTATTGCTCCACACTGACTTTAGATAGTAGCTCTGCTCATTATCCAGTCCATACAGATGTTGAAAAGTGTTGGTGCAAGGACACAGTCTTGCCTTACACCTTAATTAATAGGGAAGAAGTTTGACAGACCCCCTACCATACCTTACAGCACTTTCATTACTGGTATATAGGCTTGCTATTAGGCCATTAATCTGTACCGGAATTTACCTGAGTCCCCCATAGCGATTCCCGATGCACAGAGTCAAACACCTTCTTGAGGTCGATGTAGACTGCATGCAACCCACGACCGAACCCATGACAGCGTTCCACAATTACTTGAAGTGCTAGGATTTGAGATGATGTGCCCATCCACTGAGCGGACTCCAGTAATTTGCGAGTAGGGCTTAGAGTTCAGCTTTCTCAGGGCTTAGTAATTTTTCTCTATGGTAACGAAACCTGGATGCCATCTTGTGCTGTGGTCTTTGCACTGGATCATAAGGCACAGTTGATGGGACCATGTGTCCAACCAACAGTAAGACTGGTACCGGACCTGTTACTTGCACAATCTGCGTGTGTGTGTGTGTGTGTGTGTGTGTGTGTGTGTGTGTTATGTATATATATATATATATATATATATATATATATATATATATATATATATATATATATACATAGATACATATGTATTTTTCTTATATATACACACATACATATATATACAGACATACATTACCTTGCTAGCCCCCCCCCCCCAGATAACTCTCTGGCAACTGCACAAATGAATGGATATGCTGGGTGTTGGGTTACTGTCCCTACCACCCAGCAAGCAAGGTGGGCTGTGGGTCCCATTGGGAGGGCAAATGTCAGGGCGCAGGATGGGAACGAGTGTTACTTGTCCCGCCTGCGCCCTGGCAGGCGCCAACCCACCATAAAGCTTGTGGGGCAAGGGAACCCCACAGGCGGAGGAGGGCCCCACAACCCGCCAACCCCCTTTATTTGGGGCAGCATTGGCAGTAGTGGCAGAGGTGGCGTGTGCCCTACTACTGGTCAGGCCACAGTGATGGTCACCACATTCAGGGTGTAGCCATAGCCAGCTCCAGCTGACTTAAGCACTCGGTAGTTGAGGTGACGCCGGTATATTATGGCACTGAGACTGAAGCATGCCTTTGGTTTCATATCTCTTATTGCTGTATACGATCCTACTGATGATTGTAAACTCAATGTGAAAGAGGTATTCTACACCAAACTCGCATTTGCCCCCGGCGAGATATTCAAATTGTTCTGGGTGACTTCAATGC
>NC_051392.1:16740669-16743169 GCF_015228065.2 Penaeus monodon | reverse complement strand
GTTATTGTTATCACTATTATTGATTATCTTATATTATTATCGCTATATTCCAGTTTTTATTATTATTACTAATGTTATTGTTTTTACTATCGTTATTGTTATCATCATTATCATTTTATAACTTTCATTACTATCATTACAACTACTACTACTACTACTACTACTACTACAATTATTATTAGTAGCATATAGTAATAGTATCACTAGTATTAGTATTAATTTCATTATTATTATTATCACATCATCATTATCTTCATCACCAATGGCACTATTATTGCAATTATAACTATTGCTACTAAAAGCTGTATTTTCGTTATCATCCTGCGATCATCGTTATTGTTGTTATCATCCCTATCATTGTCATCATCGGTATTGTGATTGTTAATATCGATATCGACGTTTTCATATCGTCACATACCAGATCCCCCTATCCATTTAGCAAATTTTCAAAAGAGCACTAGCAGTATTAGTAGCGAGACCGCCTGCCATTGTGGTATTACTACGAATTATTTATCTTCCTCATTTCATACCCTTTTTCGTAATTTTTGTTTTTACTAATTCTGTGAAAGTCACAAAGTGTAAATCATAAGGCTGATTGAAAACACCTATTATGAGTTTATGGTTAATTATTTCCTAGTAAATAGCTCAAAATATTGATCATTTTTTTTTCCTACTCTCTTATCTTGATGATTTCATATCAATTATTTTGATTATAACAAGAAGAGCAACAACTGCAATAATGCTAATAATAATGATAATAAAATAATAATAATTATAATAATCAATATAATGATAGCAACAGCAGTAGTAGTAGCAGGATAAATAGTAGTTGCAGTAGCTTAGTAGTAGTGATAATGATAATTCATAATGATAAAGATAATGTGTTTAAAAGTAATATTAACATCAACAGAAATGGTATAATAATAACAACAACGATAATAATAATTATAATAATAATAATAAAAACAATAATGATAATAATGATAGTAATGATAATAATAATAATAATAAAAATTAGCATAATAATAATAATAGTGATAATGATAATAATGAAAATAATAACAATAAATAATAATAATAATAAAATAATAATATAAACAATAAAAATAATAATAATAATAATAATATTTATTATTATTATTATTATTATATTATTACCCATAATGATAATAGAATTTATGAAAAAAAGTATTGGGTTTTGAAGCAACACATTTTGCTCATGATCAAAGAAAATCTAGGGTGATTAATTAAATCTTTACATGCATAACCCCCCCCCCCCCACACACACACACGCACACACACACACAAACACATAGACACAAACACACACATACAGTCCCCCCCACCCACCACAACACACACCCCGCACCCACGCACGCCACGCACGCCCCACACACACACACACACACATATGTGTGTGTGTGTTAATATATATATATATTAATATATAAAATATATATATATAAAATATATATATATAAAATTTATGATATATATTATTTAGTTATCTAAAAATATATATATATATATATATATATATATATATTTTTATATATATATATATTTTATATATATAAAATATATATATATTATATAAAATTTTATATATATTCTATATTAATATATGTGTATCTATTACATATATTATAATATTTTATATATATTATTATATATAATATTTTATATATTATATTATATTATATTATAATATATATATATATATATATATATATATGGATAACCGTATGAAGGAAATAATATCTATCTATCTATCTATCTATCTATTCATCTATCTATCCATCTATCTATTTATCTATCTATCTATCTATCTATATGGCAAGTATAAAAGTAAGTCAGCATTTAATATCCTTGGAATAGAAGACACAATGAATAGGATAAAGGTATTATAAGGAATCGAAAATTTCTGGAAAGGGAAGCCACAAAGGAACAACAAAAAACGGATAGAGCCTTCACTGGTGAGTCGATTCGGTCACTGTAGCCGAAAGAGCTATGGTACAGAGCCCTAGAGCCACAGAGCTGCCGCATTAGTTGATCGAGTTGCTGCACCAGCTGCGTTGGAGGTCACGGCGCTATGGCCGAGACTAATGACCAGACTTTTCGAAGTGACAGCTGTTGCAACGCGCCTTGCATTCTTGTCATATTCCCTGGAAGTGGAAAAATGGTGTAATCTTGATTAATGTACACACGAGGGGGTGAAATAAAAGCGTCCCTATCGCAATAATGCATTAATTAATCATTCATATTTCACATTTTCTCGATTAAAAATGCTATAATCACAATCACTAGTTTCCTCAATATTAGCATTTTGACATTGCACAAGAGCCATATCAAATAAAGCTAGTTTTCTTCATATGAAACGGAAGAGGTAATGAAATTTTAATTCAATTACATATGCGATGCCTGATGAAGAGCAGTGTGTGTGTGTGTGTGTGTGTGTGTGTGTGTGTGTGTGTGTGTGTGTGTGTGTGTGTGTGTGTGT
>NC_051392.1:16723169-16728169 GCF_015228065.2 Penaeus monodon | reverse complement strand
CATTCTAGGCATTGCCAAGTGATGGGAAAAAATGGCAAAATAATTATTTTTTACAATCCATATTTCACACACAAAAAAAGAAACCTGCCATTCCTAGCACATACAGCTGCAAAATATAACTTCCAAAGGAAACAGTATGATTTGGCACTGTAAATATCACAAAGTTCATAATATCAAAGGTTACACACTTATCGAGGTGTCAGTACGTTTTGTACCTGAGGTAATGTAATGTTGTCTCATGCTGATATGTAATATCATGTGATATAAAGCGAGAAAAGGGAAACGGCTTAATGAATGCGTGTAAAACCAAATAATAATAATAATTGTACTTAAAAATTGCAGCTGACCCTCATTCGCTCAACTAATCCATCACCCTGTTAAATTTCCTTAGGGAATTTCTTAATGATAACTTTGTTTTAATAGCAGACTTGAAATTAATAAACATTAAAACATTGAATGTTAAGTATTCATAAAACTATAAACATATATTAGAGAGAAATATTTGTATAGAGTGAAAAAATAAGACCCAATAATTACAAAAATCACAATCAGTCAATGACTGCCGCCGTTGATCAACAATATAATACTGAAGCAAGCATCTGCATTGAAAACAGAAATCGAATACATATGATCAAATAAAAAGAATTGACAGCAGACAAATCGAGATAAAGGAACCACAGAGCCACAGCCACAGAGCCGCCGCATTAGTTGATTGAGTTTCCGCACCAGCTGTGATAGACGGTTACGGTGGTCCGGCCTTGACTAATGACCAGACCTTTTGAAGTGACAGCTGTTGTTACAGGGGTCCTTCACCTCGTGTATGCTACAGCTGCATGCCTCGACATCTTTTCTGTCTTTCTTTTTCAGGGATGAGCGACTGATATTTTTTGGGGTTTCTATGTGTGCGTGGGCGCGAGTGTGCATTCTGTAGGGAAGCTTATGGACATCCGTTTGTTTATCTGCGTGGAACTGAGACAGTGTGGTAATGTGCATTTACGGGAGTGTGTATGTACACGCTTGTGCATAGCTGTTTTCTGATAAGTGTTTTTACATCATTACATAACTCTGTGCACGATGTGATGCATACACCCAATACTGAATGATGTTTAATAATTGAGACATAATAATATATCCATATTTAAATCATCGTTAACTTTCACTCACTGAAGATTCCAAACAATTTTATCAAAGAAAGGAAGCATACATAGAGAATGACGCCAAAATGTTCGAACGGCTTTTCCGAAAGAGAAAAGTCAGTATTGTCTCTGCATCAAAGTCAAATAATTTAACATGAAACAGTATATTTCTATCACAGGGTGTCAATACTTTGTGCTTTTAAAGGTATTGAAAGATCAAAAGCTGTCTGCAATCTAGTAAAACACGTCAGATTATGGAATATGAAACACCAATTCACAGACATTAGGGCAAGCATAATCAGTGTCAGTGTAACAGAAGAGAAAGTATGAATAGGAATAGGGAATCCTACAGTATAAGTTACTTAAATGATGTTTCGATGTTGCATCTCTTTCAGAATTGTTTAATCCTGATGTATTTTCATTAGGAAAAGCAACATAGCATGAAAATAGGTCACGGATTGGGTCATCAGTCATGCGGGATCATGCAATGCCAAAACGGGCACGTTTAGTTTATGTGGGTACCTTATCATTTCAACTTGATTGGCGTTATATGTGTATAAACATCTTTATAAAATGAATTAATAAAGAAGTAGGGAAGGACAAAGGAATCCAACTCTTTAATAGTTATTGATATTTTCAAATACCAATTGTCGCCAACAGATTCCAATGTATTACTGAAAATATAACAACATACAGAACGCGGCCGTAAATTGGCATTTCCGGGAGGCAAAGTTAGGAGAAAGCAGGCTACATCACCGTCAGCAAAGAGCGGAATGCCAAACAAATATTCAGATCTCTTACCTAAGGCTAACAGAAGACCTACTTTTGTCCCGGCTCGAAATATATATCGGAAAATGTGAGATGAGAGAAGGGGACAACAAATTTTCGACCCAGAGTTAACAACATTGTATCAAGTAGGAACATGAACAAAAGGTTCCACATCAAAATATCAAACGAACATACAGTGTCCGACCTAGAACCATGTAGGTTACGCGAGCACTCTTGTGAAAATCATGTTTTTTTTTTTTTTTGGTCATGGTATTTCTCTATCTTGCTTTGAGTGCAGAGGTACGTATGCATCTTGAAAGTTTAATAAAAGTTGGCGTGACGACAGTATACAGAGATTTGAATGCCTGCACACGTTGCCCCCCTCCCTCCTTCCTCATCCACCTACAACGGACATCCAGGCATTCAAATCTCTGTATACTGTCGTCTCGCCAACATGACACAGTCACATACTTCACATTCCACCTATGGTAAGCAAAATATCTTATTTTGTTTCAGTGTAGTATTTTCTCCCGACTTTTACTTTTATAATTTGTGTTGCTGGTGTATCTTGTTTCTTACTTTCGCTGTAATTATATATTCAGTACTTATGTACTTAGTTTTTACAATTGTTGTCTCTCTTGTAAATACAGATTCTGATGATGGACACAGTTATTGATGTCCGAAAGCTCAATAAATGAAAATGCGCATGATGTAGTTTCCTGCTTTCTTGGTCCTCATATATACATACATAAATATATATATATATATATATATATATATATAATATATATATATATGATATATATGATATATATATATATATATATATATAGTATATATATATATATATATATATATATTATATATATATTATATATATATATTATAATATCTATATATATATAATATATAATGTATTATATATATACATATATTATATATATATATATATTATATTATTTTATATATATATATATATATATATATATATATATACTGAAACAAACGTCCATAAAATCGGCATTAGCATACATTTATCATTTACGAAAGCCGTTTCAAAATGCCAGAGCGTTTGGACACAGTTCTGATAACAGACGACGCGATGATTGACAACTTTGACGAAGTTTGTTTCTTGTACTTATTTTGGGGTTCATACACCCCCAAAATCTCTTGGGTCAGACTCGGGAGGCAAGCGCAACGTTTTCTCTGTGAGTCACTGGAAGGAAAGTTTGCACTAACGTATCCACCGAAAAAGAAGACCTACAGCTCGTGCATACAGGATGTTTGGTCGGAGCTGAGCAGATTTGCGCTCCATTTATATGTAAATAAATGTGTATTCCATTCGTCTTTTTGTATAGATACCCATTTTTATGTGTGCATTTATAAGAATCTTGGTTCGTCCACGTGTGCTTTTGTGTAAAGATGAGAAGATATGTAACCTTTTAACTATTAAATGATGTTAGTAATACAAAAGAATGTATTATTTCTTACTTTTACAAATTAATATTGGGTACGTCCTTACCTCTAACTTTGGTCACAATAAATGACATTCACTGTTTTTGTTCACCTCCATTCCGAGAGAATATCGACAGGAAAAACTTCGTCGGTGATACTGTTTTCTTTAGGACCGAAAACATTTCGATGCGCCGGCGAGATGCCGAAATGGCCTTAATGGGATGAATAAATACTTGACGTTTTAAAACATACCCTCAAGAAAAGCTCCTTATGGAAAATGAAATCGTGACATTAACAATATTGCTAATACCAAGTAAATTCTAAATAGTGGCTATGTTTGATAGTGTAAAAAATTATTGTGGTATAAATTATAAATGATACTCGAATACACACACACACACACACACACACACACACACACACACACACACACACATATATATATATATATATATATATATATTTATATATATATATATATATATATACATACATATATATATATATTTTATATATATATATATATATATATATATATATATATATATGTATATATATATATGTATATATATATATATATATATATATATATATATATTTTATATATATATATATATTATATATATATATATATATATATATAATATATATATATATATACTATATATATATATTATATATATAATATATATATATATATATATATATATATATATATATATTTATATCACGCACACATATATACACACACACACATACACGGACAAATATATATATATAGATCGACTGCAGTAATGCAGGAATCAGTGAACGATTTCCAGTGTGTTCAAGATGCTGTTAATCACTTGACATCACGAATTCACCTTGCAACAGAAGCATCCATTCCCAAAAGTAGCGGGCAGGACCATCGACCATGGTGGATTGATGAATGCCAACAAGCTGTCAGAGCAAGAAAACCTGAAAAAAAACGCCCCACCGAAAAATTGATGTTACAAATAAGCTAACTAAATCCAAGGCAGAGATCTCCTCTGGACCATCTTACACTGCCTGATTTTCGACTCTTCGGGCCGAACAGGAACAATAACCAATGTCGTTCTTCAGTAAGACTGCAGCAGAACTTCTATACAACATGCCATATTTAACTCTGCCGTAAGACTGTCCCAGAAAGTGACGATATTCCATACCAAATGATAATTACTTATCGGACAGCTCCTAAAAGTTCTTGTTGAACCTAATCAAGGATTTTTAGGGAGGGAACAGTGCTATCCACATGGAAAGAAGCTTTAATTATTTCTATCCCTAAGCTAGGCAAGGATCCTTGCATAACAGGGAATTAAAGACCACTTTCTCTCACCAGCTCCATCTGCTGATGAAAAATATATAAATTTCAGGTTGACATGGCTGCTAGAAAAGGAAAACGTGCTGACCCTATATTAATATTGGTTTAGAAAATTGAGATCGACTATAAATGCACTTGTAAGCATGGAAACCGAATTTCTTCACACAGAGACGTCAAAGAGTTGCAGTATTCTTTGACCTCAGAAAGGCTTATGATACTACTTCGAAGCATAGCATACGCGTGAATGTATGGCATTGGTTTAAGAGGAGCATTACTTTCATACAAAGCTTCCTTGTTGACAG
>NC_051392.1:16710669-16718169 GCF_015228065.2 Penaeus monodon | reverse complement strand
CGTCATAAATGATATTAGTTAGAATTCGTACACACTGCTTTATGCACACATTTCAGATATACATGTAGGGAACAGCAAGATTAATACATATATTTACACCATAATATGTCATACATACATAAAATCCAGTTATTTCTAATTCAAATTTCCATCATCAATAGCAACAGCTTATAAATACATCTGCATCAAAGTTTGACGTCTAGCACTCATGGTTCGAACTTTAACAACAGTTTATCACATCGAAAGTATGGTCATTAAGTCCCGCCCACACACATGGCCCCCGTCGCACCAGGCAAACTCAATCAATAATGCCTCTGTATATACGCTCTGCTTGACTGACCCTTTCATACCGCATGACTTACTGTATTCTGTTGGTCGTTACGCATTCATAGATACTATGTATTAATGATGTGAAGAAAAATATCGGAAATGTTTTATAGTTTGACAGATTTATTAACGTTTTTCTACAATTCATTTTTTCTCGTGTAACATTCAAGTAAAGTTAAGAAAATTATGATAAAAATACACATCACAACACATACCTATATCAAAACACAAAATAAAAACAATACACAACAAATCCAGACACACACAACAAACACAAGACACACCAAATACAAGCAAACATGTGCACACACAACACACATACAAAACAACCATATGCATGTATTATCATTACAATACCCTACACACACACATATATATATTATATATATTATATATATATATATCTATTATATATATATATATATATAATATATTATATATATATAAACTTTTAGCAGGAATTGTGAATTGGTGATTATACGTAAACCCTGAAATAATCGACATTTATGTAATCCCTGACTATTCCTCTTAAAATCCTATCTTACAAATAGTTCTGCAGATACATTTACTATTTAGTCTCAATGTATTATTGAATTATCATACAAACTGCTCTAACACGATACATTTTATAATAAACCTTCGCTTAATAACTGTATTTACTGATGGTCCCAGAATTATGAAACACTGATTATTTCAGGTTTACTTTAAATCACTAGTTTATGTATTACATGTAAAAAACACACCCCTCAGACTCGCTCGCTTCAATCACTCCTCACTCACATCACTCACAACAACAACAATATAATATATAAATTTATATATTATAGTATATATATATATATATATATATATTATATATATATATATAATATAGTGTATGAAAAGTGCCATAAATATACATCTCTATAAATGAATATACTCATATATAGATTACTAACTATATATATATCTATTTTATGATCTATGATATTAATATTAGTTATATATCCTTACCTATATCTATTTATAGTATCATATATATTATATAATCTATCTATATATAATATATTTAGATTTTCAATATAGTATATATGAATATTATATATACTATATCTTCAATTATATATCTCTAAAATTCCATAATAAAACTAGTATGCCACATGGGAAATCAAGGTCACATTTTATAAATAATCAATTCTGTATTTACAACGTGACAGTGGGACATGAAAGGAGCTTGCGTACTGCACAGGCGAATATTGAACCCTCTTGATCTTCTAGACAACACATGATGTATTTGGAGATCAGGATCCTTTGTAGCTCACATAGTCTGATGCAGTATTTGCCCGTCATGCCACAAATGTCTAAAGCACAGCAAGATCTTCCATTATGCCTCGATACAAAACATATTGACACACTGGTATAGAAGATCTGTCTTTATATTAGGACCTTTGAATCAATGTCATGATAACCACGACGTCCGATGTTTAAATCTTGACTTCTTTCATATTGTCTCTTAAGGCGTGCTACATACAAATAAGAAACTTGCGTTGAGTCATATCTAACCGCTACTCGTTGACCTTAATTTATATAAGTCTAGTCACACAAATATTTGAAGTGGAAATATGTTATAACATATAAATGCTATAAATGACCTACGACGTTTCTCTAAACATATATGTATGCAATGTATTATGTATATATTATATATATATATAAATATATATATATTTATATATCTATATATATGATATAGATAAGTATTATATACATATATATATGAAGATTATCTATTAAATAATATATATATATAAAGTTATTATATATATAGATTTATACATAAATATACATATATTCAACAAGAACTTATAGATGTTTTAATATAATATATATTATATCATATTTATAGTATATACGAAATAATATATATGTATATAATACCATCATACATTATCTTATATGAAGTATATATTATATATATTTATATTGAAATATTAATATATATATATATATGTATATATATTAGTATATGTAATATCATTATACGATAATATATAGATTATATATATGCACACATCACACAACACACCAGCACACCCCACACATCATCTATATATATATATCCATATACTATATATATATATATATATATATATTATATATATGGGTTTGTGTGTGTGTTCGTGTGTGTGTTGTTGTGTGTTGTGTGTGCTGTACTATACAAGGGATTATTTGAAATTATCTGACTGCGTTACAGATGAAACTGTTGAAATTGTGTGAACGTTAAAATCTTATCCATACATTATTCATAAAAACAAATAACAATAATATTATAAAAAAATCAAAACCGAAATTATGCTCTAAATGTATAAAACATTGATAAATAACATATGATAATTTTATTTCTATCCATTATCATATTATCTTCCTTACAGACTAAGGAATTCATGTCAAATCCTTCCCCAATACATTTTCTGGTATATGGGGGAAAACATACATCTTTCTTGTTGCTCTGGCAAGTCCCTCACTTCACTTTTAGCATCTCGGCCTATGGTGCTGATCACCACCGCCAAGATCATACTAATTCTCGCGTTTATTTTTAGAGAGTATTCCTTTGCTTTCACCATTTATTTGAAGAAACTCTGATCTGGTTTTAAGCCCTGTGGATAGGAAAAACGGCGGCTGCTGGCCGTCCGATCAGTCGCAATTCATCATATCATCAGGTGTGCTACTCAACACATCAATTTTTTAACGTGCTGACATCAGTGAAGCCATCTTGACTCCCTCACCATTTTGGTGTGATGTGTTAACCTCTTGTTTGTTGCAGGCACTATGAGAGTCGCAATATACTACAATAGAATGATTGTAAGATATCTAACTATCTTACTCTAAGATGCCTGTAACTCTTCAGTGATATCGAGGCTGTCGAAAGAAAGACTACCAATTCATTTTTCACCTGCAATAAATAACAAAAATGTTCTACGTCTATAGTCATCTGATGCTGATGGTTATGCATGTAATCTGTAGTTGAAGATCGAGTGCTGTGGAGAAGACTGCAATCTGCATTTTCCTCATCAATCACTGCTCAAAGCCCACACAATTTTCAGATTTCGTATTCATCTGTATATACTGAATCTGATCCATGATTACTTGAAGTGTTTTGAAGAAATCTCCTGAATTCTGTTATCAATTCCACCTAAAGCAGTCGACTTCACTGTCCAAGGGGTTTTGGGAGCCCAACAGCTAGCCCTTTAGTAAATTTTAAACTGAGATCTTCCACAAGTTCCCCATTCTCCTACGCGTATGATTGCTACTTAAGGGTGTTGAAAACCAATTCAAATGGAGAAGATCAGATACTTTGTATCCTTGGTAGTAAGATCAAAGTTCATGAGTTCGTGTAATGAAGAGGTGATTCTCCATCTTCAGCATACAGGGACTCACAGTGCAAAGAGATATGAAAGCCCCTGTTGAGGTCATATGAGTAACATCCAACAGTTATTGCAGATAAGAACCTCACAAACCAAATCAGTTTGCTATCGAAAACGTGCTCAGTAGAAGCCGCAGAAGCGTTGTGCGTCTGCACCCCAAGATTTATTGCAGTCGGGAATGTGCGCTTGCAATCCTGTAGTTTCTCAGGGCAGCACTTGTGTGAAGTCATCCATATCATACTACACGAGAACACCTTTACCATGTCATTTTATAGAATGGCAAACAGTACATTTTTTTAAGACTACTCCCATTGTAGGCCCCTTGCTGATCTTCCAGTTAGAGAATACTGTTATTACCCGAACTCTAAATTCCTGTAACAAGGAATTCTATGAAATTAATGCTCTCTTAAACAATGCATAAGCTTTCACGCGTATGCTAATTTCTTCGAAGTATTTATCATAACTTTATGATCAAAGAATAACTGCAATTTTTGATCTTGTTGAAGAAATATCGGTTTTCCTATGCTTACAAGTGATTTATAGTTCGATTAATTTTCTAACAATATTAAATATAGTAGAAGAGTTTTTCATTTATCTATAAATTGTAACTAAATTATTAATATATTTATTCATATCAGATGGATATAGTGAGAGAAAATGTCTTTAATTATGTTATGAATGATTATTTTAGTTAAGATAGAAATATAATTAAAGCTTCTTTCCATTTGGATAGCATGTTTTTCTTTCCTATAAAATCCTTATTAGGTTTAAATAACTTTTAGATTCATAATAATTATATTTTATGGATATTTCGTCACTTTTGTGGAAAGTCTTACGGCAGAATAAATATATTTGTATAGAATTTCTGAGTCTTTATGAATAACAATGGTTATTTTTCCTGTTCGCCAGATGAATATCATCATGTAAGATTTATAGAGGAGATATCTGCTTGATTTAGTTAGCTATTTGTAACATTAATTTTATACGTAGGGTTTTTTTATGTTTTCTTCTCTACATTTGTTATCATCAATCCACCATGGCGAGGTCATCCAGTTACTTTTGGAATGGATGTTTGTTGCAAGTGATATTCTGATGTCAATGATTAACAAGCATCTTGAACACATGAAATCGTTCACTGATTCTGCATTACTGCAGTCGATCTATATATATATATTTGTCGTGTTGTGTGTGTGTGTATATATGTGTGGTGATATATATATATGAAAATATATATATATAATATATTATATATATACTATATATATATATATATATATATATATATATTATATATAATATATGTATATATATATGATATATAGATATGATAGATATATATATATATATATTAATATTATATATATATATATACTTATATGTATAAAAATGCATATGAGTTAATTTACATATATAAATATATATTACATGTATATTTTTATTTTAATATATACTATATATATATATATAATATATTAATATATTATATATATATATTATATATATATATATATATATATATATATATATATATATATATAAAATATATATAATATACACATATATATATATAAAATGTGCTAATTTTATGTGATATTGTGTGTGTATGTATATGTGTATATATATATAATATATAGTATATATACACACACACACACACACACACAACACACACACACAAACTCTAGCACTTTTATATATATGTATGTGTATATATATATATATATATAATCATATATAGTATATATATATATATATATTATTATATATATATAGATATTTATATATATATATATATATATAATATATATATATAAATTATATATAATATATATATATAAAATATATATATATTATATATATATATATAATATATATATATATATATATCTATACATAGACATATATTTTTATGAATATAATATATAATATAATATAATATATATATATTTATATATAACAATTTATATTATTTATTATTTTTATTATTATTATTTATATGTACATATTAAATACATACAACATAATTATAATATATCTATATATATATAATATATATATATGTAATATTATAATATATTATATATAGATATATATCATTTATATCACGCAACAATATATACACACACCACATACACGGAAAATATATATAATAGATCGACGCGTAATGCGGAATCAGTGACGATTTCCAGTGGTTCAAGATGCTGTTAATCACTTGCATCACGATTCACTTTGCAACAGAAGCTCCATTCCCAAAGTGCGGGCAGGGACCATCGCCATGGTGGATTGATGATGCCACAAGCTGTCAGACCCAAGAAAACCTGAAAAACAACGCCCCGAAAAATTGGATGTTACAATAAGCTAACCAAAATCCAAGGCAGAGATCTCCTCTGGACCATCTTACCTGCCTGTTTTCGACTCTTCGGGCCGAACAGGAACATAACAATGCGTTCTTCAGTAAGACGGCAGCAGAACTTCTAACAATGCCATATTTTTCTGCGTAAGACTGTCCCAGGAAGTGACGATATTCCATACCAAATGATAATTACTTATCGGACAGCTCCTAAAAGTTCTTGTTGAACCTAATCAAGGATTTTTAGGGAGGGAACAGTGCTATCCACATGGAAAGAAGCTTTAATTATTTCTATCCCTAAGCTAGGCAAGGATCCTTGAAATATCAGGGAATTAAAGACCACTTTCTCTCACCAGCTCCATCTGCTGATGAAAAAAATATATAAATTTCAGGTTGACATGGCTGCTAGAAAAGGAAAACGTGCTGACCCTATATTAATATTGGTTTAGAAAATTGAGATCGACTATAAATGCACTTGTAAGCATGGAAACCGAATTTCTTCACACAGAGACGTCAAAGAGTTGCAGTATTCTTTGACCTCAGAAAGGCTTATGATACTACTTCGAAGCATAGCATACGCGTGTATGGCATTGGTTTAAGAGGAGCATTACTTTCATACAAAAGCTTCCTTGTTGACAGGAAGTTTAGAGTTCGGGTGGGAAACAGTTTCTCTAACCTGGAGATCAGCTGGAAGGGGTCCTACAAGGGAGTGTCTTATGTGTGACCCTGTTTGCCATTGCTATTACTGACATGGTAAAGGGTGCTGTCTCGTGTAGTCTGTATATGGATGACTTCACACAGTGCTGCCCTGGAGGAAACTTACAGGTTATGCAGAGGCACATGCAGACTGCAATAAATCTTGGGGTGCAGACCGCACAACGCTTCTGTGGCTTTACTGAGCACTTATTCGTAGAAAACTTGATTATGGTTGTGAGGCTTCTTCATCTGCAACTCTCACTGTTGGATGTTGGACTCATAATGAAGCTCTCAACAGGGGCTTTATATCTCTTTGCCTGTGAAGTCCCTGTATGCTGAGAGTGGAGAACCACCTCTTTCATTACACCGGAACTCATGAACTTGATTACTACACGAGGCTACAAAGTTATTCTGGGATCTTCTCCATTCGGATTGGTTTTCAACACCCTTACGGTAGCCAATCCTACGGTAGGAGAATTGGGAATCTTGTGGAAGATCTCACTTTAAATCTCACTAAGGTTCTAGCTGTTGGGACTCCCAAATCCCCCCGTTGGACCAGTGAAGTCGAGCTGGCTTTGGTCGGAATTGCGATCCGAAGCAGAATTCAGGGAGGGATTTCTTCAACACACTTCTAAGTATCAAGGATCAGATTCAGTATATACAGATGGTACGAAATCTGAAAATGGTGTGGGCTTTGCAGCAGTGAGCAGGAGGAAGAATGCA
>NC_051392.1:16698169-16705669 GCF_015228065.2 Penaeus monodon | reverse complement strand
CTTTCTTTCTTCTTTTCTTTCTTACGTCCGACTCATACTAGAATACCGATTTTTTGTCGTTATCATTATTGTTATCATTATCATTGTTATTATTATTATTATCATTATCATTATCGTTATCATTATCATTATTAATATTATCATTATCATTATCATCGCTTTCTATTATTAAATCTTTTTTCATATTGTCATTAGCATTGCCATTTTTATCAATAGTCTGATTGTCTTCATCATTCCTATTTTCATTAGTGTTATCTTTATCATTATCATTATGGCTTCTTTCTAAGGTCTGACCATACAGAATGTTAATATTCTCAATTCGTAATTGTTATGAATCAAATATTATGACAAGTAGGGAACAGAATGTTGGGAATGATGATAAAATAAAAATTTTCTTCACTATAGAATTTCATTTAACAAAATCAAACAAACAAGGATACAATACACTTAATAATCATACATATCTTCATTCACACAGCATTAAGTTTCAGTAATTTGCAGAACAGTTAAACTAGAAGGAATATGTAATATCGAAAGGAATTTTCTCAAACATTATGCACAGGCAAAAAAAAGTGTGTATATATATATATATATATATATATATATATATATATATATATATAAAATATATATATATAATATATATATATATATATATATATATATATATATATATATATATATATATACATAACATACATATATATATATATATATATATATATATATATATATATATATATATATATATACATATATAATTTTTTCGTGCATATCTATAATCCGTAATTCTGCAAGAGCAAACGCGATCTGATTGCGCTGGGAAAACTACTGGCATTTCTTTAGAATTTGCGCATGTCTCCTCTTCGAGCTTATTTTAACGAACTGAACTAATTCGCTCCCTTCACGATTCTGTCATTAATTTATTTCACTTGTATGAGCTGGTCCGATGCTTTCAATCTTGAAAATTTCACGACTTTCTCGGTTATATCTTTAATAACTCTAATTCCTCCAAACGTCAGGCAATCGTCGGCCATCAAGCAATTTATCGTGTAAAAAGTATAGTATGTGGGCGCGCGTGAGCACACGCATGCTCGCGGGCACACACACACGCACGCACACACACAAACACACACACACATACTTGTACTGTATTTTTATTTAGTACTCTAAATATCATTTGAATGTATGCTTTGTAAAATGTATTATTTTTATGCTTAAATGTCAAATGTATGTTTATTAGCAAAATATTATGGCATCACCAAAATTATATGTCCTCAACCTGTTGTAAAATCCCTCAACAAATGTATCAGTATAAGACAGTAGTAAATAACAGAAATAACGGACTAAACACGGCTGTGAATACAGTTTGGCTGCTTTGAAATCTGCTACACCTGAACGGACTAAATACGGTTGTTGAGACATCCATTCTGAGCTTTAAGTGCCTTATACCGCCGTGAATCCACGATAGACTGTTTAGCCACGTCTCTATCATATGCGCATACTAAACGCAATCTAGTAATCAGTACAACTGATAACATTAAATTTGGAATTCCGGAGTATTGTAACTCCTGGTGATCAGTTATTTGTTACCCTTTAGTGAGCGTTTTCATGAGCGTTTATGATTTTCGTATCTGAAGATGCTTGAGATGTCGACAAATACATTTGATGGCCTTGTGCAGTGCCTCTTGCTGATATTGTATACACATGTCTTCATTACTGCTTGGGCATCAAGATTTGGAGTGACATTCAATTTAACGTTGGACACACGATGTCAGAGTCACAGCTTTGAGGCAAAATTACGACTCTGTTGGGGTCGTCGAGCGATTTCATCATCATTGACAGCAATATTAAAACTGAACAAGTCTCCCATATATACTTCTTGGTATTAGGCCACTCAAATCTGACCATGGCATTACTTCTGCAGAACTTATGTAGCTTCATTCAAACTATTTACATAAATAGTATTCGGTTCCTCAAACTCCATTAGATGGCAACCGTCATAAGGCAACACATACATAAGTCGGGAACTACACAACGGTTTGTCAAAGTAGATTCCACCACAGCCACCATAAGAAGGTCCATATAAATCTATTAAGCCACCAAGGAAAACTTTTGGATTGTTAGATGAGCCTAACAACCTTGCAAGCAATGTAATATCTTAAATGTTAAGCTAAAGAATTTAGTATCGTTCCTCCTTCCCCGGCACTAGGGAGGGGATACGGTAGTTATATTATAGGCAAACCAACTTTTCGTCCACGACACGACGTCATGTTCTCAAATAACCTAAAGTGTCTACAGACGCTTTCACTCGTCAAGATCACGATTGTCCGTTCACGGCCGCCATTGTCACCACTTTGCACTTATAAAAACAGCACAGCGACACGCCGTGGATGACTTGTAATGAGCACTGCACCCTATGGCCATGTTCAAACTTGTCAACTTTTCCCCGTTGCTGGACTGCACAAGATTGTGTCGTCGCGCTCTCGTGAATACATATGTGTGTGTGTTGTGTTATATATGTATATTTATTTATATATACGTATATACATAATATATATATATATATATATATATATATATATATATATATATATATATATATATATATATATATATATATATATATATATATATGTGTGTGTGTGTGTGTGTGTGTGTGTGTGTGTGTGTGTGTGTGTGTGTGTGTACATACACATATATAGATAGATAAATAGATATACACAGTTATAAATACACATATGGATAAATTCTATCACTTTTATATTACATTACAATATATATGTATGCATATATGTGTGAAAATGGGATTCCAGTGAAATCGACAGGGTTTAGGAATCATTATATCTATAAGTGGCATAAAGTATACAACCACCAAGAAATATTGTACTGTGGATATGTCATTCTCGCCACACCTCTTTATGCATGCTGATACGCTTTTGTTTGCTGAGAATTGTGGATACTCCGTTGCAACATCAACCTCTTCTTGAATATATTGAGAACACTTTTAAAATTCCCCGGTCAATGAAGTTACTGTTCATGATGCTATTATTTCTTTCTTTTTTATTATCAAATTTGATAATGTATATAATGAAGACCTAAGCCTAATATATTCCAAATTATTGTATGTATATCTCTTTATGTTGCTAGGATTAATAATACACCTGTATTTCTTGTCTTCAGGACTGATGTATTTGAGAGCCAATATGGAGTGTCGATGAAGTTCATGTTTGCGGTTATTTACACGAATGTCAGAAACAGAGAAAGAAAACAAATGAATGAACAGGTGGCTAGGCGGACAGACAGACAGATAGGCAAGCGGGCAAGCAGGCAGGCAGGTATCCATACAGACAGATAGACAAGAAAGCAGACAGACAGACAGACGGTGAAGCAGACAGGAAGATAGACAGATATATAGAAATATATGAGTATAGGTAGATATTTGTGTATTATATGAAGAGAGATATGAATAAATAAACAAGATAGGTAAGAAAACAGGTAAAAACATATGCCTACTTAAAGCGTGTAGCCTACTGTAAATGGCGATACACACAGTACAAGAGAGAGAAAATCTACATCGAAATTAACTGGGGTTTGTGTTTTATATTAACCCCATGGATATTATGAATTTAGTGTTGTTCCTATTATGAGTTTGCGTTAAAAGTTATAAAAGGTGCAGTAATTCAAAGCTGGAAAAATAATAAGAAAAAGAAGTAAATTTATCATATGACAAACAGGGATAAATTATTATTTTTCTGAGCCGTTGTGTTTGGCCAATAATGAATTTAGGTATTATAGAAAACCATTGCCCCTGGAATTCGTTCAGAGCACCGTAATATGAAGAGTATTTCAGTCAATTTAAAATACATTTATTTCCGTGGGATGTATACATATTTTTGCCACGGGTACAGTGAATTGTTTACTGATATTTTGTATATATGTTACCGCCATTTTTTATATTACCCTGTTGGAAGATTTCGAATATGTTGGATGGAAGACATTTACACTTAATGAATAGACATCCATGTTTATTAAATTCAGGCTTAGTTGGCACGCATGCTTAAGTGTCCTTGTGCACGAGGCATAAACGTTCTATTTTTTTTCGGGAATTAATATAGCTTCCGATACAAACCCTATTGCAACTGATGAAACAGCGAATTTGGAATACTGCTGCAGTTCTTCGTTATGTTTTTCTTTTAGTTACTGCTATTGTTATTATTATAATTCTTTATCATAAAAATAAGAATATTAATATTTATAATAATTATTATTATTATTATTATCATTATTATTATTACTATTGTTGTTTTATTATTACTATTATTTTTATTATTATTACTATTATTATTTTTATTATTATCATTATTATTATCATTATTACTATTATTATTATAATGATGAGGATTTTGACAATAATGATTATAATTATGATTATTGTTGTTGATATTATCTTTGTTCTTCTTATTATAAATCCTATTATAATGTTCTTACTATTACTATCACAATTATTATCCTTATCAATATCATTTTCATCCTTGTTATTACCAATATTATTTTCATCATCATCATGACTATCATTATTATCGCAATCATCATTCTCATTACTTTTATTAATATCAATGCTAGATTTAAAAAAAAAATGTATCAGTCCGATCCAGCATTAGGGCATCGTCTTAATGGCTCCATTTCCACTCAACCCCATTAAAAGGACCAAATTCTTGGCACGCCAGAGCATACGCCAGCTTATCTTACTCATACAGACTGTATTTTTCGCATCTTCTTGTGCGATGAATTAATGATTGGAACTGGATTGTGTGTGTTATAGATTTGTAGGGAAATGATTCACCCTCGTTTAAGCAACACCGACTAGCATACTTACATTTGACATGTAAAACCTTTGAAACTTACGTGCGAGAGTGGTGGGCTTTTTAACACAGTTGATCTTGTTTTCACTACTTTTACACTGATGCTAGGTTGTTATCATTGTTGTTGCTATGGTTATTAATAGTAGTGTTGCTTTTGTTTTATAGATGTTACTATTATCAATATTATGACCATCACCCCCATCATCTTTATCATCAGCCACCATCACTACCACAACTACCATCTTTATTCCATCTTAGTTATCCTCTTTATTACTACTGTGATCATTATCGTTATCATTACCAATGGAGGATAATCGTGTTAATTGTACCAACTGGTAATTAATGAAAGAGCAATGAACTAAATCTGCTATGGCAAGATGCTGCTGAAAACAAAGCAGATGATTAAGAAGCCAGTAAGTATTTTTCTGTAATGCAATAGACATGATATCAATAATTTCAGCAGGTATTTGTTGACTAAATAAAAGTTTCTAATCTTTCTTTTTTTAAATATGTATAAAACAAACGCATTGGGAAACAGCAAGCATAGAAAATATTCGGAAATATTCGGTGCCGACATCCTAAAGGATTAGATATACTTTAAAAGATTTTAAAACCTTTCTCCTTTATATGTGTAAATCGTAAAACTTAAGGGAAACACAATCTAATCGTCTGATCGCATCGGCAAAGGTCTTAGAAGTCCTTTGATTAAAAAAAAAGGTTCTTAGTTTCCCAATCTCTCTTCTAGTCTTTTTGTGAATTTATTCCACTTCTAGGCGCTGGAACTGTGCCTTTTTTCTGGTTTGTTTTCCTATTCCGTTTGTTATATCTTTGATAGTCAGATATATAAATAAAATACACTGTGATGTTCAAAACGTTGGGATGTCTATGAATGTTTCACAAAGAAAAGAGTTCAATTTACATTTCATTATAATAACGCAAATGCCATGAAGACAATTACATCAAAACGGTAATTACTCATCTCACTTTACGAAATTATACATTCAAAGTCACATATTTCTAAACAAACCAACTCTAACTTTTTAGTGTCTGTGTTCGCTATTCTCGGTCTAGTCTCTTGCACGACAAATTTTAACAAAAACATTTATTCTGTTCCCTTGTATCTGCCCTGTCTCGGACATACTAGGGTAAATAAATACACATTTGAAATATTTACAATTATAAATATATATGCGCACGCACGCGCACACACACACACACACACACACACACACACACACACACACACACACACACACACACACACACACACACACACACACACACACACACAAACATACACATCTATACAGAACCAGTCATCAATATCTTTATAAACATTTCCTACACACATACAAATATGTAAGTTATGCAAGTACCCAGTTAACGTAAGGGAAATGTATAGGGTAAGCAACAGTAAAGCAAAGTGACTGCTACGTGAGGTAATTCAGCGCCAGGTTAGTTATGCAATGTAAGTACGAGAGCCAATATGAAGTGTCGATGAAGTTCATGTTTGCGGTCATTTACACGAATGTCAGAAACAGAGAAAGAAAACAAATGAATGAACAGGTGGCCTAGGCGGACAGACAGTCAGATAGGTAAGTAGACAAGCAAGAAGGCAGGTAGCCATACACATAAAGGACAAGTAATATAAGTGAGCTCTAGGTGAGTAAAGTAACTAAATACTATACAGGCAACGTGAGAGCCATATAATTAAGATGAGCGCCAAGGTGAGTAGTGCGTAAGGTAGGGGAGCGCCAGGTAAGAAACTAATATAAATTCCAGACAAGGAAGATGATTCAGCGTCAGTGTGTGTGCCAGGTAATTAAAGTATATGATCGTCAGGTGCTGTTATTGAGCGCAAAATATGAAAACTAAATGGATACCAGGTAAAGTAGGCAACGTAATATCTGGATATAGACCACGCGAGTACTCGTTAAGGAAGGAAGGTAATATAGGTTTGCAAGTTAAGTTAAACATCACGGTGATTGCTACGTAAATTAAATGAAATAGAAAATGTGGATGCGGAAAACAGATGAGTACCAGCTGACTGGATGAACTGAATACCATGTAAGGTAGGCAACGTGATTGATTGAAAAATTAGGTAGTGAGCAAATACGTAATACTGTACCAGTACAAAATAAATGAGTCAAGGTAGTGGAAGTACCCAGAAAGAAAGCACTAAGTATAATCGAAGGCAAGTATATAAGGTAGGTCAAATTAGTCAATGACCAGTGCTGTGTGAAGCAACATATATAACATGATTTAGTATAATATGCAACAATATCTATATGACATGGATTATGTTAAAATGTATATTAGGTAATATGTTTCATATTATTAAAATCAGTTTGCTATTGCTACTAATTACATATAAAAGGAGAAATAATTCAGTGATTGATGAATATGTTAAGGTATTAGAATCATTGATCTGCAAACGATCTGAAGCAGATTCAGTAATACTGAAGTTAATTCCTGTAATAGAAAAAGGAAAGCCAAGGTAATCGCAACAAGAAAAAGGATTATTACTGACATGCGGCTGACACTTGATATCTATTAAGATATTAAATTTTCAGTGCAGTTTCTAATGTAAAATGTATATTTCGGTACGTTTTTTTCTTTCTTTCTTTCCTTCTTT
>NC_051392.1:16693169-16695669 GCF_015228065.2 Penaeus monodon | reverse complement strand
TTCATATGGATAAATAACCCTTCTTGGCCAGAACACGAACCTCGGCCGTTCCAGGTATGCCACCTAGATGGCCACTACTAACCCATATATATATATATATATATATATATATATATATATATATATATATGTATGTATGTATGTATGTATGTATGTATGTATGTGTATATATATATATATTATATATATATATATATATATATATATATATATATATATATATATATATTATATATATATATATATATATATATATATATATATATATATATATATATAATGATAAGTTACGATTAATGATGCAGTTTTTTATTATTATCACTCTTTATTATTGTATTACGTATTCTACGAAAGTTCTTAAAATATTAAACATACATGTGTAAGGAGGTTTAATTCGGTACGGTAAGACGGGTTTTAAATATAAATTAACCTAGGCAGGTGCATAAGCCTATGCGGCAGTTCGCACTACTCACCTGCTGAGGTAAGGTTGATTCACGAGGTTTGTTGTTTTTGGGTCTAAAAGTATCTTTTTGACTGGTGTATAATGGGTTCATGAAGTGACATGTGGTTATGAGTATGATTTTTTTTTTTATCAATTGATAGGAATCTGCTCTAGTCAAGGGCCGATCAGAGAGACGCCCACTTTGGTTCCGATTGATATCACAAGAAGCACCGACCAAGATTTATTATTCTTGTTGTTTTGGGTGTTTCAAGTGTCGAGATATATATTACCACTTGGGGAGGAACTGTGTTTCAGCGCTGTATTTATGTGTAAGATTCACGCAAATAAAGTTAGATCTTATCAACCCAGAATGGGAATTCTGTGACAAGCTACATCCTAGGCCTTGACAGACAGACATATATTCGTATATTATTTAGGTAATTGGCGACTGGTGACAATGTATACAATGAAGAAGATGGTGTCTAATACATTCCAGATTATTTGCACTTGTCTTTATGATGGAGGAAGTAATAATGTATCTATATTTCTCGTCTTCGGAACTATTGTTATTGAGGGCTAATATGAAAAAAAAGAGATGGCCAGGCGCGCAGGCAGGCAGATAGGCAAGCGGACAAGCAGGCGGATAGGTAGCCATACAGACAGATAGTATGGAATGTACCATTCACCAAGAGGAGGCGTGGCACTCCAGTTGTCACTCCACATACACACACCTGTATCACCTGCGCGTGATTCCCGTAGTTAACCCCATCCCGTTTTCTTTTATTTTTCACTTTTATTTCTATTAATTGTTAGTTTGATTGTTTATAGTTCTACTTCGTGTATCTAATATGTATTTTAATTCGTTTTGTATTACGAAAGGTCATGTTTTACTCATGTATATATACATATATATTTTTTTTCTCTCTCTCTCTCTTTTCTTTTTTCTTTCTTTCTTTTTTTTTCTTTTCTCAGTTCGTGACGTGACACTGCATTTTTAATAATCACCGCTTTAAATAATTTCTTTAATTAATGTTTTAAACCTCTACTAATGATTTATTTTATCTCATTTTATTAATTGATGTTTTATAAATTCACCGATCTCAATTTTACTGTTTTATGATTTTAGTCGGTTTTTAATTCATAAATTCTTTGAGTCTGTGTTTTTATGGCTTTGCATTAATGATTTTGATATTTATGTGGAATGAATCATTTTAAAAATATATGTATATTATTTTATTTTATTTTGTTATTTATGAAAAAAATGCTTCAGTATGTGACGTCACGAGTTCCCGGAGTTCCCGGGAACGGAACAAATAAACAGTGTCAACTGGAACTTTGTGTCACATCCCCTCTCTCTGCAAACTACACCAAACGTTGTTCGGGAACTTTAACTTTATTCCTCACCTGGTCCCTAAGCCTCTCCTGCCTCACAAGAGATTTGATTTCGGGCTCCGCCTTACGGACTGTACCTGGTCTTAAGCTAGGAGTATACCTTACAAAAGACAGACAGGGAAGCAAGAATATGAATGGGAACGGACGGAAAGATATAGAAATATATGAATATAGGTAGACAGTTGTATATATATATGGAGAGGAAGATATGAATGAATAAACAAGTAGCAAGACCTGTAAAAACATATGCAGAGTTAAGGTGTGTAGCCTTCTTTTAATGACGATAGACATCATACAAGAGAGAGAAAATCTACATCGAATTAACTGGGGTTTGTACTTTACATTAACCCTGTGAATTTTATGAATGCGGTGTTAGTCCTGAGATGAGTTTACGTTTAAAAGTTATAAAATATGCAGTAATTCAGAGCTGGAAAAATTATAAGAAAAATAAATAAACTGATCATTTGGCAAACAGGGAGAATTTCATTTTTTTCTGAGCATCTGTTTGGCCAATAATGAATTTAGTATTATAACATATAGAAAACATTGCCTCTGGAATTCTTTCAGAGCACCATAAAATGAAGAGTATTTTAGTCAATTTAAAATGTGTTTATTTCCGAGGGATGTATACAATTTTGCCTCGAGTACGATGACTGAACGATTGTT
>NC_051392.1:16691741-16693069 GCF_015228065.2 Penaeus monodon | reverse complement strand
TAAAACCCCCAAAAAAGGAAGGTTATTATTGAACTGCCATCATTTTGGGATATTTTAAAAATTTACCTGAGAGGGGAAAGGGGAGAGAAGAGAGAGGAGAGAAGAGGAGAGGGGAGAGAGAAGGAGGGGGAAGAGGAGAGAGAAGAGGAGGGGGCAGACAACACAACACAACACAGAATAACTCTCTAGGGTTTGTTCTTTAAACGGGGAAAAGCAATGATTTCTTTAAAATCAATTTCAGGTAAAACGTATTTTAGTAGAACGGGCAAATTCTGTGTAATGTGTTCCAATTCATTTAAATACGGCTGGCTGTTGTGCTAAAAAAAAAGGAAATAAAAAAAAGTCTGAAAATCGTAGACTTGGGAGCTAAACGCCGACGAGAGTGCTTACCGCCATCCCTTTCGTTTTTATCTACGAGGGGTACTCATGGCGAGCTTGGCCCATCTCAAACTCCTCAAACGGGTCTGATGAATCCCCCAAGCCCGACAGAGAAACCTCCCCCACCTCGGTTATCTCGAAGCGACGGGATACCCTTTTGTAAAAGTCAGGGCCATTCCCCTGAGTTGGTGGTCCGAATGTCAAATTTCCAAAGACTCAATGAATAAAAAAAATCGCAGCAAAATCAAATTCAGTTACCTTTCAAAATTGACCAAATTTTGTTGACTGGATGCTCTATAGTATCCACCCAGAAAAAGTGTTAAAAAATTTTTGGTGCAACAACACAGCCTCCCCCTCACTCCTGAACCAAAAGGGAAAAAACACAGCGGGCCCCTCACCACACTTTACAGCACTTTCAGTGCCGATACAGGCCTGCTATTAAGCCAATAATCTTTGTTGGATTCCCCTCAGTGTTCACGATGCCTGTACCAAAAGCCCTTTTTGAGGCGATGTAAGCTGCAAGCAGCCCCGCTGAACTCACAACGGCACTTACAATGCCTCGTACGCCAAAATACAATCTATTGTGGATTTCCCGGAGGAAACCAATTTCTCCGATCTTAGATGCCTGAGCAAATAGTATTTTTACCCTTTCCCGTATCTGAGCAGTGTAACCCCCAGGATCTGCAGTTTCCCCTTAAAACCTCTTTCCAATTCCAGAGAGGGGGGGGCCACACCCAACAAACAGGGCAGGGGGAAAGGTAGATCTTCCAGTGGCAGACGGAAACAGCAAATCCCCCCACCATGGTTCCCACCCGTTTAAGAGTTCAACAAGTATGCCGATGATAACACTACTTTAGCCCTTTCAAACGTACACAAAATATATAAATATATTAATATATATATATATATTATATATAATATTTATATATATAATATAATAATTAGATAAT
>NC_051392.1:16686741-16689241 GCF_015228065.2 Penaeus monodon | reverse complement strand
GGACATTCTTAAGTTAAAGACTTTCTTTATCAGTCTGCTTCTTTATACCAAGTAAAACACTTTTAAACTATAGGTTGAACCTCGACCTGATTTGACTTACCTCCGTTTACTTTCTATTTATATATGTAACATACATACGTGTGCATACATGTTTCATGTATGTCATATGTAAATAAATAAATATAGCATGTTGTCTATGCACAGCACACACACGAGTATACACACACACACATACACACCACACCACACACCACAACACACACATATATATATATATATATATATATATATATATATATATATATATATATATATATATATATATATATATTATCCCTTCGTCTTGTAGTACGATTGGGTTTGTACTAGTCCTATCTGAGCGGTCATGGTCAGGAAGTGTTGTTATTTATCCTTATCAATGCGTTAAGATCATGTTCACACAAACTAAACACACACACAAATGTGTATACATCTGTGGTATCTATATAAATATATATATATATATATATATATATAATATATAATATTATATATATATAATATATATATATATATATATATATATATATATATATATATTCATAAATATATATATATATAACATATATTTGTGTATTGAACACACACGAGGGTGGGAGAATATTGCAGTGGTTTTATAATGACTAAGTGTGCATACCGCCATACGCAGAGAAAGAAAAACAGAATATAATTTGTCAACCATTTGTATAATGCTCATTGATATCACATTTTCGACACATAATCGCATGAAACTGGGACGATTGCATAAACACATAAGGAAATTAACTAGAATTAATTTTCCTAACATGAAAAGCCACGGTAACTCATAAATGTCAGTACAAAGTGACAAAAAAGTCCAAATTGGTTTTCAGGCGCTGGAGACATTATGCCACAGAGGCCCAACTTCAGAGAGAGGCGTTTATGTTTTGCCCATCATTGCAAATGCTAACATCTCTAGATGCGTCAAAATTCATCACTGCAACATTGTATATGAGTAAAATTTGCCCTGTTAAGTTTGGTAAATACATTTTTTCTTTCTCTCATTTGATATTCAATCCTAGTAGTGCGGTGAGACTAGCCAGGTAGACAGATCAGAAGAGATAAACGAGATAAAAGAGGAGAAAGACTGAGAATAGCTTTAAGAGAAAAGGTACATTGTCTTGTGTCAAAGTCATGAAAAAAATATTAGTCGAGGGCAGCATGAAAGTTAATCGCATACCAATTTGAGGGGCTGTCTTTTTTCTTTTTTTTTGGTTAGGCATTTGGTAGAAAAGACAGCCAGTCGCACAGAGTAGATTTATTCATGATCAGTGAATATCATTTATCTTATTTTTATTGCATTATTTGCTTCATTGTTTATTTACTGTTATTTAATGTAATTATTTATCATTATTATTATTTTTACAAATTCTCTATGTTTTATAGCCAATCTGTTTTCAATTGAGACCGTGAATGATATCAGTGGTACGAAAAATATTATATGCACACACACACACACAGTTATGTGTGTGTGTTGCGATGAATGTGTGATAGTATTTAAAGTGTACATATATATATATATATAATATATATATATATATATATATATATATATATATATATATATATACGTACATGTGGTATATATAATTATATATATATATATAGTATATATATATATATATATATATATATATATAATATATATATATATATATATATATATATATATATATATATATACATATATATTCTCTTGAACTGCTGACACAAATTTATCGCAACACACACATATCTACCTCTATATGATATATATACACATATAGGTATAGATACATATCTATACACACACACACATATATAAATATAAAATATATATATATATATATATATATATATATATATATATATATATATATATATATGCATGTATATACATACATACACATATATATACGAGCACACTTTTTTTAACGGCCCTTCATTCCACTGCAGGGCATAGACCTCTCTCAATTCACTATTGAGAGGTTATTCGGCAATGCCACTCATGCCTGATTGGATGACCTTCGTAATCAACCGCGGTTCGGCGCACTAACTTTTGCCACGGCGGCGATTTCCCCTACGACACCTGCGTTTAACTTCTTTAAGGCAATATGTCGTTTTCTCGCCGTGAGATCAGGCTAACGCCATAGTCGGAACGCAGGTATTTTTACGGGTGTCGGGACGGGGAATTGAAGTCGGGACCACGAAGGTCGGAGTCCAGTGCTCTAACCACTGGACCATCACACACACACATAAATATATCAGTAGCGTTGCTATAGTTTGATGTTACAATAAGAGATAAACCGTAAAGAAAGAAATACGTATTATAATAGAAACTGCGCTTGAATTAGAAAATCTAACATGTCAGGTCGATATTCAACCTGATTGCTCTGTCTATTTCTCTCCCTAGGTTTCTCTCTTCTCTCTCTCTCTCTCTCTCTCTCTCTCTCTCTCTCTCTCT
>NC_051392.1:16639657-16647157 GCF_015228065.2 Penaeus monodon | reverse complement strand
GGATTTCTGCAATGCTGCTGCTGCTGATGATATCCATGGTGGTGCTATTAGTGATTATATAATAATGGTAAAAGAAGAATGATAGTAGTAGTAGCACTAATAAATCTAATAATATTGGTGAAAACAACAACAACAACAACAACAGTAATGATAATGATAATAATAGCAACAATAATGATAATAATAGTGACAATAATGATAACCATAAAAGTAATACTAATATTATTGATAATACTACTACTAATAAAAGAAATAATAACCAATGCTAATAATATAATACTGCTATGACTACTACCAATAAAAATATAATGATAAAAATAATATTAATGATTTTAAAAAATAATAATATTGTAATTAATAAAAACAATTCCAATAACGATGATAATGATGATAATAGTAACGATATTGATAGTGATAATTGTAATAATAACAATAGCAATGAAAAAGATGATAATAAAACATGATAGTAATAATAACAATATCAATAATAACAACTACAACAACAATAGTGATAATAGTAGTATAGAAGTATTAACAACAATGATTGAAATAACAATAAATACAACAACAACAACAAATAGCCGTAATTGTAATGATCATAACAATGGTGAGGATGTTAATAATGATTGGATAATGATAATAATGTTAACTGTAGTATTGATAATGATAGTAATGTTGATACTAAAAGCAATAAGAATAATTATGATGATAATAATGACAATAAAAAATAAATAAATAAATAATAATAATAATAATAATAATAATAATAATAACAATAATAATAATAATAATAATAATAATAGCAATAATAATAATAATAATAATAGTAATAATAACAATAACTGTAATGACCAGACATATGTTATAAATCTGTTTATTTGCGAAAGGACACGAGCCTTAGGTTGCTTGTGAAATTTACTTGAGTTATTCCTTCACTAACAAAGCATAATGTGTAAAACAAAGTTAATGGTTATAAGTTTATACCAAAGATAGACTATGCTATTGGGATAATTATACATTCATTTAATGTCATATCAAAGAATATATTATTTAAGCTCGTAGCCATCTGAGGTGTTACGCTTCACTGTAGAAGTACTTATATAAGGCTTCTCACAATCCAGACAGTGAACATAATGTTCGCTGGCCATTAAGTGAGTAGAAGACTCATGAAAATAAGGAACCAGCTACAAAATCATCATTTTCGGTGACCTGAAATAATTACCCTATAATTTGATGTTTTTGTGATACTAAATTTCTTTATATTAAGTGTTATGTATTTATCAGTTATGAACATGTATAATATTGCCATGTACTCATAAGTTTATTCTTTGATGTAACTTTAATTCATTAATTTGTTTGTTTCTTATATTTTGAATCATTTTAATTTCAGCAATCAGATTATAACCATATGGGTAAGCAAAAGGATGTTCATCTGAATTCTGAAACTTTTCCAACCCCAATAATGTTATGCTCCACAATAATATTGATTATATTGGTAATTGTAGTGGTAATAATAATTATAAATTTAAAAATACACATATGATAATAATAAAAACAATAACAAAACACAAAAAACAATGGTATTAATAGTAATAATAATGATAATAATATTGATGGAAACAATAATGTTAATGATATTGTTACTTATAAAGATGAGGGTGGGTGCTTCATGCGCAAGGTGATGTGAAGCGACGGTGTGGTAGCCTAGATAGTGTTAAGTGCTTGCATGCCTTCTTGTTTGTTGCTGCCACCATTGGCTAGCCTAGTGCGAAAAAGAAAGCAGCTCTGCAAAAGTTTCCCCTGCTAGTTCACAGCCTCTACGCCATCGAGACTTCTGCAGTGCCTCTTCGTGGCCACCCATGAATACTAGGCACCTTGCAGTCCCAGGCTAAACTGTGGGGACCTCGGAGCAGCAGGAGGCCCCAGAGGTACGGAGCCATGGCCCACTGGCGTGTGGACACACCCAGGCTCCGTACCAACTTCTGCCCTTTAGCTACCCTGGGGTACTTGGGCGGTTCGGGGGAGGTGGGCCTTGCCATCCCTCCTCCCCCCAGATAATTCACCAGCAACTACCTTTATGAATGATTATGCCACGGGGAGGGGTGCAGTCCCTCCCACTCAGCAAGCAAGGGGGCTTGTGGGTCCCATTGGGGGGCAAAGTGGGGGAAAAAGGAGGGAAATGAGGTTATTGCCCCGCCTGCGCCCTAGCAGGCGAACCCACCATGAGCCCACATTTTTTTAAAACGGACCAAAACCATACAAGGTCGCAAATGGAGCATTGGATTCACTCCTGGCAAGCCACAATGGACCAAATACTAGCGCTTCGGAATTGTGGAACACCGTGTGATTTTGGTCAGGGTTTGTTTGAAACCCTACATCGCCTCAAAAAGGCGTTTTTTGGGGGGAAATTTTAAGGGGGGGGGCCCCGAAACCCAAAAAAATTTTTTCTTAGGTGCTGTAAATTGGTGGGGTCTGACAAACTTCTTTTTAATTGGGGGGGAACAAGGCTGTCCTTGCACCAAACTTTTTAACACCCGATGGATGGGAAATTCAGAGTTAAAACATGGGGCAAAACGGGGGAAACGGGTTGACCGATTTTCCAATGGTCCCCCTGGCACTCTGGGCCCTTAGCATTTTGAAAAACAAAAGTTTTTTAGGCCAAAAAGTCTCCGGGCCCAAGTTTCAGACTTTGGGGGCCTTTAGGGGAACCCGTTCAGTCGACCCCTTTTGCAGCGGGACTTGAAGTCACAGGCGTTTTACTACCTAGTGGGTTTCCCTTTCTCTGGGATTCAGCCCAAAAAGTCAGTAGACCAATTGGTCTGGAACAGGGATGAACTCGATTTCAAGAGTTTTGGAGATTCGGTCCCCTTGCAAAGGCCCAAAGCTACTGTTTTAAAGGGATTGATTTCCCCCTTTTTTGCTTTAGGGAAAGCAAAAACCTGGATGCTGTCTATTTTGGGTTTTTGGAAAATAAAGTGATTGTGATCCAATGTGATTGTGATTCATATTGTGATGCCCCCATATGGGGTTATAATGCAATATCTACTATACTGTGATAATTATAGATTAATTATATTATACTGCCTTTTGTGTATATGTTACACCAAGTAAAATAAAAAGATTTTTTTAAGTTTTATTTTTGTAGATATCGCCTATGAAAAGCTGAGTTTCCCCTTACATTTTTTTGAGTAAATTTTTTTTTATTTTGTCTCCGTATTTTAACGTTCAGTGTACTCTTGGGCAGCCCCACGTGGGGGGCACGGACCATGAAAAATTTCCCCTTTTTTTTTTTGCAGAGCTGATCTCCAATAAACCCCTATTTTATGGTGTACCCACCTTCAAGCATCATAGAGAAAACCCCAAACATATATACAAACCCACTACACAGTGAGCATACAAACATGGCACAGGACGTTATTCATTCTGATGCCCCCCTCGTCCCCCTTTCACCCCAGGGCCTGTCGCCTCCCCGTGCCCCCTTTCACCTTGGGGCCCACTCCCTAACAAACCGTCAGAAAGGGTTTTTCCCAGTGCATGAAGTGTAGTTTTTTTCGGCCTATATGCCAGTGAGGGTTTTGTACTCAGGGGCATATTAGCTGCTAATCGAAGCATATGAGGTCTTAGGAGCGGTTTTTTTTATGCCTTGCGAGCTTCTTGAGGGACTGTTTCTCTCGCCCGCGGCTGCCCCCCCACGTCCCCGGCGTGACGTACGGCACCGCCCCGCACACACACTCGCCCCCTCCACTGCATTGAGGGAATTTCACTTTTTTTTTTGGGCCGAATTTGTTGTATTTTTTTGACCCCCTTCCCGGTACAATGGAAAAGGAAAGAAACCACAAGGGGCCAGAAAGGGGACCCTGAGAAACCAGATTTCCCCTTTTGAAGATCTGGGAGCCAGTGCCACACCCCACCCCCCACGATCTTGCTTATTGCTCCATTGGATGTACAAAGGGATAAGCCCGTCGGAAAGGGGGAAAGACGTTACAGATGGAAAAGCCTGTCAAAAGGGAAGAAGACGATTTTTACCGACGAGAGGCAGCACGCATAAGGATAAGTTTCCCGTTTTCAGGACTATCTTTCGTTTGCCCCCCAGCATTCTGTTGTTTCCCCCCCGGTTGCCACGGGGCACCTGTTTGAGGACGCGACAGGAAAATGCCTCCCAAAGGGCGGCCCCGGGGGCCTGCCGATATGCGCCCCAGGAGCTGCCTGCTGAGGGCACCAAAGAGCTGCCTACCAGGAAGCGCGGGGAGCTGCCTCCCAGGGTCGCCACAAGCGCCTCCGAAGAAAACGGAGGGGCCCCAAAAAGGGGAGGCCCCCCCAAAGGGGAAAACCGGGGTCCTCGGGAAAAGGGGGCCCCTCCAGGAAAAGGAGGGGCTGCCGTCCGGGAAAACCCGGAGGAGTCCCTCCAAAATGGAGGGGCTGCCGTCCCAGGGAAAACCCCGGAGGAGCTGCCGTCCCGGGGAAACCCGGAGGCTCCGTCCGGGGAAAACCTGGAGGAGCTCCCGTCCGGGGAAAACCCCTGGAGGACCCCCCCTTTAACCGTCCGGGAAACCCCCTGGGGAGGGGGGGGCTAAACCCCTCCGAGAAAAAACCCCCCGGGGGAAAACCCTGGGGGCCCGGGGGTTCCGAGGCGTGGGGGCCAAGAAGCGCCCCCCAAAGGGAGACACCGTTGAAGCTGATGGTAGGAAAGACCGTTGGAGGAACAGCGATGGTGCAGCCATCTGAAGAAGGCAGGACCTGTTCCAGAAAAATGTAGATGACGGAAAGGCAAGCCCCTGGGGCCCATCACACTGAAGTGGGGACCCACGGAGTGGGTGCAGGATCTCGCAGTGGGTTTTTTAAAAATAATTCACTGGGGTGCCAATTCGCCTGTGCACCGTGGGGCATCGTTTCCCACCCAGGAATTTTAAAATTTTCCTTCAGTGATGGGAAAGCATCACGTCATGTCAAGCCTCCTTTTACCCACAGTCCAAGGGCTGCAGAGGCTTTTGTGAAGAAAGTCAAGCATTGATCATGAATACAGCACCCAATAGGAATATTGATTTTGAGATTTTGACAGGGATTTTTGGGAATTCCCCAAAAACTTATAGCGTTCTCCGCTCAGTTCTTTTTGGGTATCCCCTTCGTCCTGTGGCCCTACCCCCAATGCCTCATGAAGGAGTGGCAGACAAGGCTGAAGACTGCGGGGGGTTTTTTCCAAGGAGGAAGACCCGCTTTACAAAGGGGCCCACTCCTTTCCCAAAATAAAATTGGGGGGAAACGAATCCCCAAACCCACATCCAAACATTGGGTAAAGGTTTTCACTGTTTGGGGATTGGCAAACTCGTGATTATCAATCGGCTTCCAATGGCCGCATACTGGGCCAAACCCCTTTTACCCCTACACAGCTCATGATTTGGAACTAACTGATTTGCCCTTTGGAAAATTTTTTTCCCCCCAAATTTTGTGGCCTTTTTGTTGAAAACTCGAAAACGTTGGGGAAAATTTTTTTTTAAAATTTTAATTTGAAAGGTCGTTCAAGACCCTGCTAGGAACATAAAGGGGGAAGGGAGTGGGGGTTTGAAATGAAGTATTGTGATCTAATGGAGTTGTGATTTCCCAAATTGGAGGGCCCCATATACGGGTTACAATGAAATATTATCATTGTATATTAGGGAAAATTATGATTATATAATATATACCCCTTTTTGGGATAGTTACCCATGTAAAATATAAAAGTTTATTTTTATTTTTACTTGGTGTTAGCATATCGCCTAGTAAAAGAGAGTTCTCTGTAGAATTTGTGAGTAAAATATTTATTTTGTTCTATATCACACATTTGGCAGTAGCACTTTCGGTCAGACCCGACGTGTGGGGCACTACCCATGAAGAACCCCCTTTTATTTGTCAGAGTGTCCCCAAAGAACCTACTTTTTTTTTATTTGGTGTATTTTTCACCCTAAAGCATCATAGAGAAAATCCCAAAACAAACATATAAGACTACGACACGTGAGTATAAAAAAGGGTCTAGTGCCTTGGGTCTCGTTTGATGTTTTTTGTAACAAGCTCTTCATCGGATCATGGGGTAATTTTGCGGGCCCCCACGTGTCAAACCAACGGCTACACCGTGAGATGACATGGACCTGTTACTTCATAAACCGGGGTCGCCCCTAGGCTATATGGCCCCTAGCTCGTTTCCCCGGGATTACCCTCCCATCAGGTTGTCTCTTTCGAGCAACCCGGGGGGGAGGAGGCCTGGGGGCGACCCAGGAGGTCATGGAGCTCGCGAGAACCCGTCGCGAGGAATTAGAAATGGGCCGAGGGCCCGCCTGGAGACTCGCCCTAGTTTTATATATATATATATATATATAAAAATTTTATATATATATAATATTATATATATATATAAAATATAAAATATATTTTATAAAAAAAATATGTATATAAGAATATATAATATGAAAATATATATAAAAAATATGATAATAATATAAATAATAATAGAAAAGATAATAAAAATAATAGATAGAAGTAGATAAAAGAAATAATATAGATAATAATGTGTAGAATATATAAATATTATATATATAAATATTATATAATATATATATATATTAATATTTATATATTAAAAAATAATTATTATATATAAATATATATATATATTTTATTATAATAAAAATATATATTTAATATTATATAAATATATAATATATTATATATATATATATTATATATATATATTATTATTATTATTCATTATTATTATTATTTTATATTATTATTTTTATTATTTCTATTATTATTTTTATTTTATTATTAATCTATATATATAATATATATAATATAATAATTTATATATATATAATTATATATTTTATAATATATATATATAATATATAATATTTATATTATATATAAAATATAATATTCATATATATATATATATTATATTTTATTAAAATATAAAAATTAATTATATAAATAAAAAAAAAATATTTATAAATTTTTTTTTTTTTTTAAAAAAAAAAAAAAAATATAAATATAAAAAATTTTTTTTTAAAAATTAAAAAATTTTTTTTTTTTTTTTTTTTTTTTAAAAAAAAAAAAAAAAAAAAAAAAAAATAAAAAAAAAAAAAAAAAAAAAAAAAAAAAAAAAACAAAAAACAAAAAATTTTTTTTTTTTTTTTTTTTTTTTTTTTTTTTTTTTTTTTTTTTTTTTTTTTTTTTTTTTTTTTTTTTTTTTTTTTTTTTTTTTTTTTTTTTTTTTTTTTTAAAAAAAAAAAAAAAAAAAAAAAAAAAAAAAAAAAAAAAAAAAAAAAAAAAAAAAAAAAAAAAAAATTCAAAAAATTTAAAAAAAAAATATTTTTATATTAAAAAATATAAGTTAGCTTTAAAAAATTTTTTAAAAATAGGGGGTTTTTTGTTAAAAACTTTTTTGGGGAAGTTTAACCTTTAAAAATATAAAAAGCCCCCCCGGGGGGCCCCGGTGGGCGGCGCCGGCCCGGGGGGGGCCGGGGG
>NC_051392.1:16616223-16623723 GCF_015228065.2 Penaeus monodon | reverse complement strand
GATGCTTCAGTCATAATGCATGGGAGCTTCGTGTTATCGAGAATTCACATAACAGGTACTTCATAGGTGAAATGAACAAGAAAACCTAAAGTATATTTCGCAAGCATCAAAATATGGATGATACTTTAACATCATTTGCTTTCACAGCATCATGAAAACTTGGCCCTTAAGCCATATGGCTTGAGGGCCGTATAGATCCGTATGGATCGCTGACGCACTACCCGTATTCATCATACAATTACTTCAATCTGCCTTACTGTGGCAGAGAGGAAGTCGGCATCAAACCCTCTGAATGCCTTCGAATGTGAAATGTATCACGAGATTGATAAGAGCTTACGATTTTAGGTCTGAAGTTCTAATATACTTGGCAATCAGTCTGGGAAGAAATATATCTTCCTTTTTTAACACAGCTCAGATAATGCATTCATCTCAACCGGCTACTAGATCCTATTTAGTGCTTAGCGCGAATCTCTATTTGTATAGTCTTATACTCCCTTACGATTATCTATTCAAAATCTTTACGAGGTTCTCTTTGTTCGGTTTACGCGTTCCCTCAGAAACCAGTCATCTGGTTGCAGTCAAGGATGTAGAGACATTTTCAGCAAATACTCTGTACAATGCAAAGTGCAAATGGAAAGAGATAAAGATAAGCTAAAGTGTGAATTTCAAGCAGGTGAACAAGAATACTGCTGAAAAAGCTATGAATGTCGGAAAATAGACATTATGTAATAATGACGTATTATTTTATTTTACTATTTTATAAGTCCTTTCCTTGTGAGATTTTTATGAGGCTCATGTAGATCTTACCAAAATCAAAACACAGAAAATTCATCACATATCTTCCTTTTCAAAGTTTTATTTATATATTTGCAGCATTTCCAGCACTTGAAACTAGGAAACACCACAGATTTTGATTAATGATCAGAGAATAATACATAACGTTAAAAGTCGAAAGATGTAATTGAAGACAGACATAAAATGAAAGAAGAGAGGCAGATGAAATTTTTAGGGACAGTATTTATATTAGCAGAGAGTATGGAAAAATGTAGAATAATAAAATTGAAATATGATCAAAAGCAAACAAAAAAGAAACAAGAAATTAGAAACTTTTATATCAAATAATATTAAAATAAAGAAAAAATGACAGATTGACATTATATTGGGAATTTCTACAAGTGCTTGATGATGATATCATGGTGGTGTATTGTGATTATATAAAAGTAAAAGAAGAATGATAGTATAGTACACTAAAACAATAATAGGTGAAAAACAACATACAAAACATTTAGTAATGAATAATATAAAATAATGAAATAATGAAGTTAGTGACAATAATGGATACTTAAATAATCTACTCATTGATAATACTACTATAATAAAAGAAATAATAACAATGTAAATAAAATACTGTATACTACCAATAAAAATTAATGATAAAAATAATAAAATGATTAAAAAATAATAATATAATTAATAAAAAAATTCCAAATACGGAATAATGATAACAGTAACGATATGATATATAATTGAATAATAACAATACAATGAAAAGAGATAATAAAACAATAATATAATATTATACACTCAAATATCAATAATAACAAACTAAAATACAATAAAATCAATAAAGTAGATAATATAAGATAATAGATCAATGATGAAATAACAATAAATGATAACTAAACAATAAAATACCATAATTAATGATAAAACAAATGTAGAGTATAATTAACAAATGATTAATAAATAATACAATAATAATATATGATAATGTAATGATTATACTAAAAGGAATAATAATAATTGGATATGATAATAATTAAAATATAATATATAATTATACTAAAACAATAATAATAATATAATGAATAATATAATAATAATAAATAAATAATAATAAATAATAATAATAAAGCTAATAATAAAACAACAAAAAAAAAACAACAAAAAAAACAAAAACAACAACAACAAAACAAAACAAAAAAATAAAACAACAAAAATAATAATAAATAAAATAAAAAAAATAATAATAATAATAATAGTAATAATAACAATAACTGTAATGACCAGACATATGTTATAAATCTGTTTATTTGCGAAAGGACACGAGCCTTAGGTTGCTTGTGAAATTTACTTGAGTTATTCCTTCACTAACAAAGCATAATGTGTAAAACGAAGTTAATGGTTATAAGTTTTTACCAAAGATAGACTATGCTATTGGGATAATTATACATTCATTTAATGTCATATCAAAGAATATATTATTTAAGCTCGTAGCCATCTGAGGTGTTACGCTTCACTGTAGAAGTACTTATATAAGGCTTCTCACAATCCAGACAGTGAACATAATGTTCGCTGGCCATTAAGTGAGTAGAAGACTCATGAAAATAAGGAACCAGCTACAAAATCATCATTTTCGGTGACCTGAAATAATTACCCTATAATTTGATGTTTTTGTGATACTAAATTTCTTTATATTAAGTGTTATGTATTTATCAGTTTTGAACATGTATAATATTGCCATGTACTCATAAGTTTATTCTTTGATGTAACTTTAATTCATTAATTTGTTTGTTTCTTATATTTTGAATCATTTTAATTTCAGCAATCAGATTATAACCATATGGGTAAGCAAAAGGATGTTCATCTGAATTCTGAAACTTTTCCAACCCCAATAATGTTATGTTCCACAATAATATTAACTATAATGGTAATTGTAGTGGTAATAATAATTATAAATTTAAAAATACACATATGATAATAATAAAAACAACAACAAAACACAAAAAACAATGGTATTAATAGTAATGATAATGATAATAATATTGATGGAAACAATAATGTTAATGATATTGTTACTTATAAAGATGAGGGTGGGTGCTTCATGCGCAAGGTGATGTGAAGCGACGGTGTGGTAGCCTAGTTAGTGTTAAGTGCTTGCATGCCTTCTTGTTTGTTGCTGCCACCATTAGCTAGCCTAGTACGAAAAAGAAAGCAGCTCTGCAAAAGTTTCCCCTGCTAGTTCACAGCCTCTACGCCATCGAGACTTCTGCAGTGCCTCTTCGTGGCCACCCATGAATACTAGGCACCTTGCAGTCCCAGGCTAAACTGTGGGGGACCTCGGAGCAGCAGGAGGCCCCAGAGGTACGGAGCCATGGCCCACTGGCGTGTGGACACACCCAGGCTCCGTACCAACTTCTGCCCCTTAGCCACCCTGGGGTACTTGGGCGGTTCGGGGGAGGTGGGCCTTGCCAGCCCTCCTCCCCCCAGATAATTCACCAGCAACTACCTTTATGAATGGATATGCCACGGGGAGGGGTGCAGTCCCTCCCACTCAGCAAGCAAGGGGGCTTGTGGGTCCCATTGGGAGGGCAAATGTCGGAGAACAGGATGGAAATGAGAGTTACTTGTCCCGCCTGCGCCCTAGCAGGCGCCAACCCACCATGAAGCCCACATTCTTTTAAACGGATCCGCAACCACCTACTAAGGCATCAGCGACTGGAGCAGTCTGGATTCACTCCTGGCAAGTCCACAATAGACCAAATACTAGCGCTTCGAGTAATTGTGGAACACCGTCGTGAGTTTGGTCATGGGTTGCTTGCAACCTACATCGACCTCAAGAAGGCGTTTGATTCGGTGCATCATGATTCCCTATGGGAGGTCCTGAGACTCGGGGGAATTCCAACGCAGATTATCGGCCTAATAGGAAGCCTTTATACTGGTACTGAAAGTGCTGTAAAGTGTGGTGGGGGTCTGACAAACTTCTTTCCTATTAATTCAGGGGTGAAGCAAGGCTGTGTCCTTGCACCAACACTTTTCAACACCTGCATGGACTGGATAATTGGCAGAGCTACTAGCCAAGGTCAGTGTGGAGCAACACTGGGCAATATCAAGGTCTCAGACCTTGATTTTGCCGATGACGTTGCTATCCCACCTGAGTCACTGCTGGCGGCTCTTGATGCATTTAGCAATGAGGCAAAGTTCTTAGGCCTAAAGGTCTCCTGGACCAAGATTCAGGACTTTGGGGGCCTGTTAGGGGAACCCGTTCAGTCGATCCATGCTTGCAGCGAGGACATTGAAGTCACAGAGCGTTTTACATACCTAGTAGTATAGTCCATATCTCTGGGATGTCAGACCAAAAAGTCAGTAGACCAATTGGTCTGGCAACAGGAGTTATGTACTCGATTTACAAGAGTATTTGGAGATGTCGGTACCTATGCAAAAGGACCAAGCTACATGTCTTCAAGGACTTGATATTGCCAATTTTGCTTTATGGAAGCGAAACCTGGATGCTGTCTATGTTGGTTGTGATAATGAAGTGAGTTGTGATACCAATGTGAGTTGTGAGTTCCATATTGTGATGCCGCCATATACGGGTTATAATGACAGTATCATCGTACGTATACTGTGATAATTATATGATTATATTATATATATACTGCCTTTTGTGTGATATGTTACACCAAGTGAAATATAGAAGATTATGTTAAGTTTATATTGTTGTGTAGCATATCGCCTATGTAAAAGCATGAGATTCTCTATACAGTTTTTAGAGTACAATATTTTATTTTGTCTCCGTAGTTACACGTCTGGCAGTAGTACTCTTGGGCAGAGCCTGACGTGTGGGGCACAGGACCATGAAGAATTCCCTTTTATTTTTGTCAGAGCTGATCTCCAATGAACCTACTTTATGGTGTATTCTTCACCTTCAAGCATCATAGAGAAACACCAAACATATATACGAACACTACACAGTGAGCATACAAACATGGCACAGTGATCCAGTTATTCAGTTCTGATGCCACCCTCGTACCCCTTTCACCCTCATGGCCTGTCGCCTGCCCGTGCCTCCTTCACCCTTGTGGCCACTCAGTAAACAACCTGCTCAGAAATGGTTTTCACTAGTGCAGTGAAGTGTAGTTTTGTGCAGTGCCTATAGTGTCCAGTGCAGTGTTTTGTACTCAGGGGACATTATTAGCTGCATAATCGAAGCATATGAGGTCTGTAGGAGCGAGATTTTTTTATGCTCTCTGCGACGCTTCTTGAGCGACTGATTCTCTCGCCTCGCGGCTCGCCCACCCACACGTGCCCGGCGTGACGTCACGGCACCGCCACGCACACACACTCGCTCCCTCACACTGCATTGACGGAATTTCACCGGATTTTCGCCGAATTTGTTGTATTATCTTGACACCCTTACCACGGTACAATGGGTAAAGGAAAGAAACCACAAGAGGCCAGTAAGAGCGACCCTGAGAAACCAGACTTCAGCCTTGAAGAGTCTGGAGGAGCCAGTGCCAGCATCCCACCTCCCACAGATCTTGCTATATTGCTCCATTGGATGATACAAAGGGATGAAGCCCGTCGGAAGGAGGAGGAAGATCGTTACAGATGGGAAGAAGCCTGTCGAAAGGAAGAAGACGATCGTTACCGACGAGAGGCAGCACGCAGTAAGGATAAGTTTGCCCGTTTTCAGGAGCTGATCTTTCGCTTCGCTCCCCAGCATTCTGTTGCTTCCACCCCGAGTTCGCCACAGGAGCTACCTGTCGAGGACGCGCCACAGGAACTGCCTGCCAAGGACGCGCCACAGGAGCTGCCTGCCGATGATGCGCCACAGGAGCTGCCTGCTGAGGATGCACCACAAGAGCTGCCTACCGAGGACGCGCTGGAGGAGCTGCCTGCCGAGGATGCGCCACAGGAGCTGCCGCCGAGACCTGGAGGAGCTGCCGTCCAAAGAAACCCTGGAGGAGCTGCCGTCCGAGGAAACTCTGGAGGAGCTGCCGTCCGAGGAAACCCTGGAGGAGCTGCCGTCCGAGGAAACCCTGGAGGAGCTGCCGTCCGAGGAAATCCTGGAGGAGCTGCCGTCCGAGGAAAGGCCAGAGAAGCTGCCTCCCAAGGAGACACCGTTGAAGCTGATGGTAGCAGAAAGACCGTTGGAGGAACAGCGATGGTGCAGCCAGTCTGAGAGAAGGCAGGACCATGATCTCCAGAAGAATGTAGATGACGGAAAGGCAAGTCCTGGGGCCACATCACCACTAGAAGTAGGACCCACGGAGCCTCGGTGCAGGCATCTCGCAGTTGTGGTTCTCCAACAATAATCTCCACTGGGTGTGCCAATTCGCCTGTGCACCGATGGCGGACATCGCTTCCAGCCAGGAATTTTCAACTTTCCTTCAGTGATGGGGAAAGCATCACGTCATGTCAAGCCTCCATTACCCACAGTCCAATGGGCATGCAGAGGCTGTTGTGAAGAAAGTCAAGCATCTGATCATGAATACAGCACCCAATAGGAATATTGACTATGATGAGTTTGACAGAGGATTATTGGAATTCACCCCAAACTTCACTAGTCGTTCTCCTGCTCAGATTCTGTTTGGTATGCTCCTTCGCTCCTGTGTGCCTACCCACTCTAATGCCTTCATGAAGGAGTGGCAGACCAAGGCTGAAGACTGCGACTGTCGTGCTGCAGTATGTGCCAAGGACGTGAAGACCCGCTATGACAAGCGTGCCCACTCACTTTCCAAAATAGAAATTGGGGCACATGTGCGAATCCAGGATCCCACATCCAAGCATTGGGATAAGGTTTGCACTGTCATGGGTATTGGCAAATCTCGTGATTATCACATCAGGCTTCCAAGTGGCCGCATACTGTGGCACAATCGACACTTCTTACGCCCTACACAGCTCATGATTGGAAACTCAACTGATTTGGAAGAGCAGCTGTCAGATGATGCACCTGGATCTTCCACCCCATCTGTGCTTGTTGAACCTCGACGTTTGGAATGTATGAAATTGAAGTCTGTTCAAGACTCCTGCTAGTGAACATAAAGGGGGAAGGGAGATGTGGGGTTTGATAATGAAGTGAGTTGTGATACTAATGTGAGTTGTGAGTTCCATATTGTGATGCCGCCATATACGGGTTACAATGACAATATTATCATATGTATATTATGATAATTATATGATTATATTACATATATACTGCCTTTTGTGTGATATGTTACACCATGTGAAATATAGAAGTTTATGTTTAGTTTACATTGCTGTGTAGCATATCGCCTATGTAAAAGAGAGATTCTCTGTAGAATTTGTAGAGTACAATATCTTATTTTGTCTCTATAGTCACACATTTGGCAGTAGCACTTTCGGTCAGAGCATGACGTGTGGGGCACATAGCCATGAAGAACTCCCTTTTATTTTTGTCAGAGCTGATCTCCAATGAACCTACTTTAGTTTTAGTTGGTGTATTCTTCACCCTCAAGCATCATAGAGAAATACCAAACAAACATATATACGACTACGACACAGTGAGTATACAAACGGTCTAGTGCCTTGGAGTCTCGTCTTGATGCCTTTTGTACAAGCCTCTTCATCGATCATGGGTACAGTTGACAGGACCACGTGTCCACACGCTACACCGTAGACGCATGGAACCTGTTACTTGCATATCCGGATCGCCAACTAGGCTATATGGCCACCTAGCTCGTCCTGGGATGACCT
>NC_051392.1:16598723-16601223 GCF_015228065.2 Penaeus monodon | reverse complement strand
TCCATATTTTTTACGCATTTAATTTCAAATAATAAATTGAGTCAAAAAGATTGCCTGGCCCTTTTTAACAACTGAATTTATAATGTTTTATTTAACTGCAATACAGTGTTACGAAATGAAATCCCTATTCGATAAACTTAGTGTGGCTGGGAATTTGTTCGGTCAGCCGTAAATGTATTTTTCCTTATGGCTAATCGTTTTTTTATTATTGTTGAAAAAAAATAGATATCTCTCCAAAGTTTATACACATTCGGATACCTGCCATAAGAAAATTGGGGATACGTTTACCTTACGAAACCTGTAAGCAAATTAACTGGAATGGAAAAGGGATATAAACGTTATTATTGTCGTAGTTCAGGATTCTGCTCTGATATATTTTACCATTCAGCTCCGAGATTTTTCAATGAGTCTACGCCATTTCAAGGAGCTTTTGACAGTTTATCCCTTCTTCGCTCCAAGCAACCCCATCGACCATCTTCTAATATCAGAATAGCTAGGGTCGTCGCCTAGAGGGGGTTTGTCGTGGACAGATACGCATTATTCGTAAACAACGCGAGGCAGAGCGGACACACCATCCGGTCGCAACATCAAAAAATAGAACATTACAGGAAGGTGGGGACGAAGTCCAGAAGCTATGATCAGATGAAAAGATGGTAAACAGGATAAATGACCCCTGACGTCAAACTGAGCGCGTGGTTCACGCCATGACTAACAGAAGCTTCTAGAAGCCACGAATACGAAAACAACTAGTTGGAGGCGATCACTAGATATGTCACAATATTCAAGTCGGGTATCAAGAAAATAACACGGAAGGCAGATAGACAAAAGTTAAAGTGATAAATACAGTGTTGAAAATTTGCTGGGACATAGGAAAGTCCTGACGCAGATAGTTTTCGAATAAGTGAAGAGAAATTATAATTATATTCATGATAACTGCTAAGGGCGTGACCGGAAGGGCCCCCATATCGGGGATAAAAGACGGGTCGAGACAGACCAACGGGGGAGTAGGAGTTTGGAGTTGGTCTTGAAAGTCATCCCTGGTAGCACCTTGCAGCCATGTCATTTTGGTGGCATTTTTGGGTAAGCCCTATTGAAGCAGTTTAAGTGTTTCTTGTCTAAGGGGGAACATGGTGGACGGGAATGTGCTATGGAAAATGTGCATTAAGTAGGTTAGAAGTATTTCTTGATTGATGTATGACTATATAAAGGACCAAGGATTGTATCTGACTAAGTTCAGTTTAGAAGTAATAATTATATAATGGAATAATTATAGATTTGATTGTCAAGTTTGAAGAATGATATAATTGAAGACATACAGATTTGAATTCTAAGAGTACTGATATATTGAGTTAGCATAGAGAGTAAGGAATTAATGATTTACTTTTACGAGATCTCAGCTCTACGGAAGTGTGACTTAACAGTGATGATGATTGTTCATTTCCGGTAGAGCGTAAGAATAAGTTTGTGTTTTGTATGTAATCATTAAGTATTTCCTAGAATAAGTTTGCTTGAGTTAATTGCGGCTTAGCAATATTAATTCAGTATTATGATTGCTTGATTAAGCACAAGACATTTTATGTCCATTTTCAGAATGAACTCATTTACTTTTTGATGGAGATAATCTTGAGTTTAAGTTAGTAATTGTGTAAAGACATTAACTTAGTATTTTAAATTTGCTTGGTATAAGTAATTCATCTTGCCTAAATATAATTCTCACTAATTTCTGTATTTCAATTTGCTTACAAATATTTTTATAATTTCAATCATTGTATGTGAAGAAAGGAGTTCTTTTATTAACTGCTTACGTCTATTTTAAGCATTGACATTGGTTAATTAATAACAGCTTGCTTAAATTTATATTATGTAGTTTGTATGTTAACAATTAGAGTAAAGTGACAAGTTATTTGTTAAAGTTAAAAGATGGATAATTAATATGGTATAATTATTGTATTGGATTATAATGAACTCAGATGTTATATTATTGACATATAAATTTATGTGATTGACTTTACATGTTTACTATATATAATACTTTACAGTTAATAAATTAGTTGTAGATTCTCTAATAAGTTGTGAAATTTCCTAAACAAATTAATACAAGTTGAAAGAGTAAGATCTGTGAAAGAAATATGACTAGTATGAACTATTAAGATTATATCAGATATTGAGGAGATAATATAATATGTTGATGCAAAGAGGCAACAACAGGTTCTTCTGGCCCTTTTTGTTAAATGCCTTCTCCATTCTCCTCATGTGTGGTCACATTTTGAAATTAGCTTTTGCGTTGGGTAGGGCACATTCGTGATTTATGTTTTATGTTTTACGTTTATATATTATATGGACACTTTGACGGTTATCGCCTGTTACGATGCTATTGCATATTTGATGTTCATTTTATTTTCGAAACCGTGCTGCATTATTTGTTTCATGCCTTTTATTCTATCTTGTCAATACTGACCTCGGGCATATCGAAATGACATCCCATAACGTTGCATCACTT
>NC_051392.1:16588723-16591223 GCF_015228065.2 Penaeus monodon | reverse complement strand
ATCAGTATTTTCAGCTAAAATCATTGTATATATGTTATTAAGTCTCATGTGAACTAAACTGAATAGTTTAAGCCTTTTACGCTATAGCGAATTTAATATAAATGTTTCTCTAACCGTCATAAATATACTTTGAAATTCCTCGGGTAAATTTATCCTACATATTTATCGCAAAATTTTGCAGTTAATTGATTGTAATTCTAGTTGCTCTGAAAATGTAAACGGTTGCTTTATTGTTACATTTTATTATTTCATACCATGTGATTCCAAGGTGATATAATATTAAACCATATTCCATAATTAGTAGGTATACATTAATGTCAATTCAATTTGAGTTACTCTTACATAACATTTTATCTACACACACACACACACACACACACACATATATATAAACACATGGTGGTGTGCACGCACGCACGCTCAAGGGTAGATTTTTCAATTGAATTTTTGAACAAGTGTGGTGAGGACTCTGAAACTTTTCAGCAGCGAATTATGACAGAAGATGAAACATGGCTCTGTCGTGATCAGATCTGCAGTCGGGCTGGCACGCACGAGCAATTGCAGATACACAATAATTAAAAACGAAGACAAAACAAGAAAACTACACAAAGCGCGAGAACCACGGTACAGACGAAAACACCTGCGCAAGACATGTTAAACAGAGCAACCCCCTTATAAGTTGAAAGAGAAACGCCTTGAATAACCATTTTAGATATTCAAAAAGAAAGCACAAGTAACTGCGCAGAAGGAAAATTAGCGCACTGTGTAATACCTAATTGTCGCGAAGGTGAGGATGCGCATGGGGGGAAGCCCGCCAGACGCACCTGAGACAGAGAGAGAGCAGGCTGGGGTTCGCCAGGACGGCACGTTGTTGCCTTTTGTGTTTGTTTTTATCTTTTTCGGACCTTGTAACGGACTCCCTACGGCAGTGACCTGTGATCTGATATAAAAAGGTAAAGCTAATTATATTGGTTCGCGTAATTGTACGCTGTCACTCTCCTAGTAAAACACCAGAACTCACTCGTTTATTTCTTTACCCGGTTTTACTTTTTGTTTTTTAATTCAGTAAATAGGAGAGCCCTGCAAGGGAGACCATCGGAAATTAGAAAAAAAATATAGGATTCGGCAGTAATGGTCCAAACTATCTGTTCTCACAATAAACAAAAATGATACATTTTTGTAAGAGCTGAATTAGTTTTTATGTAAATGTGCAAGGTGATTTATATAAATCTACATGAGTACACGTACGCCTACACGTAACTACGTTCGCGCATGCTCACGCGCACGCGAACTAGCCCTTACGTAGTTACCCTTGTTTACACATAGACGTACACACACACACACACACACACACACACACACACACACACACACACACACACACACACACACACACACACACACACACACACACGCGCGCGCGCGCGCACGTACTAACACCTGCACACACATCGTTTTGTTTTGTTTTTGTTTGTTTGATTCCCTCAGTTATTGGATTCCCTTTTCGGCCAATTACCTTGACCTAAGTCGGATCATAATGCTACGACAATTGAAAGAATTATGTCGTAATATTGAGACACGTGAAAAATGGCGGATACGCCCGTAGAGTTTGGATATTTTAATTCTACCAAACACTATAATTCATAACTGAGCTAACCGCGATAGCTCTACCAGTACGACCCCGAGGACAAAATTCAATCAAAGTAGTGGCTGCCCAGGGGTGGCAATGCACCAGTCAATGCAAAATCTAAGCGTTCATGAGGGAAGGCCATGGCCACTATCTTCTGGGATGCAGAGGGGATATGATGGTTGACTTACTCGATAGCAAGAAAACAAATTACATCTGATTATTATGAATGCTTTTTAAGAAAACTGTCAAAAAAGTCTCAAAAAGCTGCATCAACTCGTTCTCTTCTACTGCGACAATGCACCCGCTCACGGCGCTCGGGAGACAAGAGCTGTGCTACGTAAATTTCAATGGACATCCCACCTTACAGTCCCGGTTCGGATCACATGTGATATGAACCATGCGATGTATTATTAAGGGTTCATGTTTGAACACGTTATAACACGTTGGTACATGAATGGAAAGGTGCATTGAAATCAAAATCCATCTATATAATTTTTAGTTATAGACATTTCCTGTGTATATACATACATACATATAATTAAATTGATATATAAACAGATATAGATATGCATATGTGCGTGCGTGCGTGAGCGTGTATGTATACCATAACATACACATTTCTATTTATATATAAATAAATATGTTCTATATATATATATACATATATATATATTATATATATATATATATATATATATATATATATATATATATATATATATATATATATATATATATATATATATATAGACACACACACACATACTTATAAATATATACACAATACTGACCAGGATTAACCGTTCACTCTCGCACTTTCAAATTTTGGTTCTGTTACTTGTATATCCAAAATAACCAGGAATTTGTAGA
>NC_051392.1:16536223-16543723 GCF_015228065.2 Penaeus monodon | reverse complement strand
ATATGATAAATATATATATATTATAATATATATTATATATATATATAATAATATATTATATATATATATATATATATATATATATATACATTTGCTTATATATTATATATATATTATGTTGTCTATATGCATATATATATATTATATATATATATATTATATATATATATATATATATATATATATATATATATATATATATATATATATATATATATATATATATATGCATATGTATGTATATACATATTGACATACACGCAAACAATACACATCTCGATAGGTTATTTTCAGTCTTTAACTCATAACAGCAACTTATGGGAAGGATGCTCCAACATATAGCACTGTTAAACATTAGTATCCCCAATTCGGGTGTGGTCTGAGATCTGTGGAAACAGTCCCTATCCTAGGGCGGCTCCAGTCTGCCTTTGATGAGAACACCATCCATCAAGTGGAAACTGTCACTTTGGAAGATCGCCGTATTATTGCTTGTCAGCTAGCCCAAGATGTCAATATCAGTGTTAGATCTGTGGACAAAATAATTCATGGCCATTTGCATATGCAAAATATGTCTACTCGATGGGTTCCCAGGCTACAGAGGCAGGAAAGAGTCCATAGTCCAAGGCTCTTTTAGCCATTGTATAACGAAAACCAGGTTTTTTGGACAGAAAAATTGCTCAGGATGGATCATAAGTCCATCATTATGACCCAGAAACTAATTAAAGTAATGGAAGCACTTTGACTCACCACCCCCAAAAAGTTATGTCACAACCACAGCATGCAAGTTCATACTCACATTCTTTTGGTACCAGCATGGAGTAGTAGCCTACTACAAGACAACGCCCCTGATCACAAATCATATTGCCCAGATGGAAGTGCCTCCTAACGGGAACCTCTGGTTCATTCCATCTTGGATCAGGGAAAACTCTCCCACGTGTGTTTGCTGTGCGTGGCATCCCATATTACTAGGAGACAGGAGTCCTGGAGGTTGAGCGATGCTTCATGCTGCGTCCTGCAGCTAGCAACACACCTCTTTGGTCCTCTATTCTAGTTAGATGGGTGGCTTGATCAAGGCCCGGCCAAGTCAATTGGCTGGTCAAATATGGTTAGGGTCAAGCAGGCAATGTTCAGTCGGTAGCGCATAGATCCTACGACTGCCATAAGTACTGTAATAGTGGTTGCATATATTTCTCTACCCCTGTGGCTGTTCGAAGATTTTGAGCCCCATTGGACTCTATGGTGGGTGGGTGGGTGAGGAAATGAAGAATTCTAATTTGAATGAGTTCTACAAATTTACAAAGAACTAGCTCTCTCCCTGACGACCTATGCAATCCCTGGCCATTCCCTCTGGAACATCACACATTGTCACTCTTTCTGCTTCCAAAGGGTAAAAATGGGAATCATAATGGTTCCCGGGCTCTCAAACCAAGTAAGGAAAAAAGTCCTCAGTCTATTAGAGAAATCTTACCTGGTAAATATGAAAGTATCTCATTTAATAAGTACCTAGTAGTGAAGACCCTTGATGTTATATCAGTTACGGGTCTTGATAATTTTAAAGTACATCAGAAGATAGTTGAGGTGTGTCACTGTGATCCTCGCATCACCCCATAGCGAGATGGTACCCTGATAGTTGAGGTTTCATCACCAGACGAGAGTGACCATCTACGCGCGGTATGCGACTTTCCTGGGGCTTAAGTTTTATGTACTTACAAAACACTCAATCAGTGTAAGGGAATTGTCTTTTCTAGAGGCATGATGAGGTATTCTGAGGAGAAACTGTTAGAGGAAGCAAAGACTTTGAATGTAGTGGCAGTAAGTTGATGGTTTGGACCAGTCGACACCAGCTCTCCTAACTTTTCAAATGTTAGTCCTTCCAGAATCAGTTAAGTTGGCATTGTACCACCTCAAGGTAAAGCCATATGTGCGCAACCCAATGCCAGGGTTATGGGTATGAAGCCAACTCTTGCCGTTTTAAGGAAAATGGACAACCAAGAGTGTGTAAAGTCATCAAGGAAATAAAAACTGTCCAGGTCTAATATGCTATTACCACTGAAAAGAAGCTCATGAAGCTTCTTCAGAGCAATGTAAAAGGTACAAATTTGAAAAAGAAGTATTGATAATAAGGAGCAAGGAGAAAGTTAGTATTCCAGAGGCAAATTGACATGCCCATGTGCTGTTTGCACAGCCAGGTAAGTCCTTTCCTTCGGTTCTAGCCCATCCTCCTTCCCACCATCCCTTGCCCTCCAATACTTACACCACACATTCTGTCACTACCTTAAAAGCTCAGTCCTCAAATGCTGAAACTGCCTCTGGTGAGTTGTTCCATCAGAAACAGAGTAGGAGTGAGGGGTCTATTAAGGAGACTCCTCCCAAAGTAAGGTCTTTGCAGTCATCAGGCAAGGCTCCAGAGGCCTCAACGGTGACAGCTCCAGCTGCCATCACATCCACAGTAGCCTCTGCTGCTAGGCAGAATGTCCCTGAAGCAAAGGCTCAGGTACCTTTGCTCAGGCAAAGGAATCCTGAGCCTGTTCAAAAGACTCCTCTCTGAGTGGGGTCTTTGGAAACATCAGGCAGGGCTCCAGAGGCCTCAACGGTGACAGCCCCAGCTGTCACCAACCCCAGCTGTCACCAACCCCAGCTGTCACCAACCCCAGCTGTCACCACATCCACAGGTGCCTCTGCTGCTAGATAGAATGCTCCTGAACAAAAGGCCTAGGTCTGTCCTTTGCCCAGGCAAAGAAAACCTGAGCCTGTCCAAAGGAAGCCTGTGGAAATTGGTTCCACGGATAAACAACCCTTCAAAAGGTACTCCCGAAATCCTGGAAAGAGACAGCCTAAAGATGTGGGGCAGGCCTTAACCATAGGTGCTCCCAAACACCTTATGAAAAGGTAGTTTGAAGAACTTAATACTCTAATGCAATAGAACCGTCAGGGAATTCATGAAAATGGTAAGAACTGCAACATTTAATAACTTCATGAAACCCAGTTTGTGTATGCCTACAAGAGATTATGACCAGGGAAAATCGTCCGACTTCCCTGAGAGGATTTCAAGTTCAAGCTCATTATAGGGCCTTGGATAATGAATCTTATGGAGGAGTAGCAGTGATTGTACATCAGGATATTCCCTTCCAGGCCAACCACCTGCAGACGACACTGCAGGTGAAGGCTGTGAGAATAGGCTTACACTGTTGCACCCATCTACCTTCCTCCACATAATCTCAACATAGATGATTTTGAGGATCTACTTGGGCAGTTACTACATCCATTTCTACTCTTGGGAAATTTCATTGGTCGGCTGAGAAGACACTTTGTGCAACCCTTGAGGAAGGGCCATGGAGTCCTTGTTCTCAAGAGTAGATGCAGTTGTACTGAACAGTGACACTCCCACACATATCCAAATTCAAACTGGGGCGTTCTCCTATACTAACCTGTCAGTTGGTTCACCTGATTCACAGTTGAATTTCACTTGGCAGGTCATGGAAGACTTACAAGGAAGAGACAACTTGCCAATACTTTTGGAAGAGGTGAATGGTATTCCAGCCAATGGAATGTAGAGATGGCGACTTGAACTTATGGACTGGAATCTTTTTAGATCAACTACAGTATTGCAAGGATCTGTGATTGATTTCCAGTGTGTTGAAGATGCTGTTAATCACTACACATCGAGGAATTGTGGCATTTGAAACGGGGCTCCAATGATGTAACCTTGATCCATTATAATAAGACCTGAGCCAAGGCCAGGCGAGTGCTAAATGAGGCTAGACAGACGTCGTGGAGACAGTGTGTCTCTTCAATTAACTTTGGGACCCCCTTAGCATGGGTATGGGACAAGGTGCGTAAGATCGCTGAAAAGAGTACATCCATGTCACCACTTGCTCTGAATATAGATGGCATAATCCTCACAGACAAAAAAAATAAATAAAATAAATAAATCTATGGCAGAGATTTCTGGAGCATCTTACACTGCCCGATTTTCCACTTTTCGGGCTGAATAGGAACAACTCTCACTGTCGTTCTTCAGTAGGACTGTAGCAGAATTTCTATACAAATTGCCATTTTTGCTTTAAGACTGCCCCAGGAAGTGACAATATTCCATACCAATGATACCTCACTTATCAGAGAACTCCTAAAAATTTCCTGTTAGACTTATTCAATAAGTCTAACAGGACTTCCATGGATGGAAAGAGGTTATAATCCTTCTTGTCCATAAAACTAGTAAGGATGCGTCCACACCATGTAATTACAGACCAATTTCTCTGACCAGCTGCATCTGCAAGCAGAAGAAGAAATTGGTAAACTTCAGATTGACCTGACTCTAGTGAAGGAAAATGTGCTGACCCCATATAAATATGTTTAGAAAATTGAGATCAACCACAGATGCACTTGTGAGGATGGAAACCCTTTGCACAGCGACATCACATGTTAGCAGTTTTCTTTGACCTTGAGAAGACTTACAATACGACTTGGAAGCATGGGATACTAGTGAAGCAGTATGACATTGGTTTAAGAGGAGCATTACCTACCTTCATACAAAGCTTCCTTGTCGACAGGAAGTTTAGAGTTCAGGTGGGAAAGAGTTTTTCTAACCTGGAAGATCAGCTGGAAGGGGTCCCACATGGGAGTGTCTTAAGTGTGACCCTGTTTGCCATTGCTATAAATGACACTGTAAAGGTCGTTCCAATTGCTATCTCGTGTAATCTGTATGTGGATGACTTTTCACTGTAATGCTCAGTAGGAAGCTTACAGGATGTGTAAGGACACATGCGGACTGCAATAAATCAGGTTGTGCAGTGGGCAACACACCATGGGTTCACATCTTCTTCAAGCAAGACCATGGCTATGCATTTCCACGAGGAAAGTTCCACCTTTCCCTTTATTTAGGAGCAAACCCACTGCAATTTGTCCAAGAGGTCAAGTACTTGGGTCTAAAAATTGACTCAAGGCTTACATGGGTGCCTCACATTATATAGTTAAAGGTGAAGGTTACAAAAGCACTTAGTATTTTGCAGGTTCTTTCATACCTGTCTTGGGATGCAGACTGCACAATGCTTCTGTGACTTTACTGAGTGATTATTCGTTGTAAACTGGACTATGGATGTGAGGCTTATTCATATGCAACTCCCACTGTTCTCCGGATGTTGGACTTGGTTCACATGTTGGTATCAGTTGGAATGAGCGAGCCGATTGGAAGGCTATGGCAGCTGCCACTCAGCCATGTGATGATCGTTTTCCTCTCCCACACATCGATTTGAAGCCCAGCATCAGGAGTTGTTTTCGTGATAAATGGAGGGAACAATGGAGGCAAACTGCAAGAGATTAGAGATGACCTTGGCAGTTGGGTGACCAGCATCTATCCCAATCGAAAAATAGAAGTTGCAAGAATAAGAATCGGGCACACAAGACTGACTTATGAGCCGATGATGGCAAAAAGTGAAGCACTTTGTGAGGGATCCCAAGAGCCATTAACAGTTGCACATGCAGTGGAAAGATGTGCAACATTCTCAGACAACATACTTTTCCCCCTCCATATACAATGAAAAATGTATTGTGGAGGATTGGAATGAGAATTGGGGTGCAGGATTGGAACGAGAGTTACTCATCCTGCCTGTGCCTTGGCAGGCGCCAACCCACCATGAGGCTTGTGGGGCAAAGCCCTTGGGAACCTCACAGGCAGATGTGCTGTCCCACAGCCTGCCGACCCCCTTTATTTGGGGCAGCGTCGGCGGGGCTGGCAGAGGTGGCGTGCTCCCGGGAGTGGACCACCGAGGGTTTCTTCAGGCCATGCTCTCTGGGTGGCACTTGGAACATCCAGGTGCCTTTGCGAGGCATGTAGCGGGTTTACGCATCTGCTTCATTGGAATTGAGCGTGGGAGTTGCGGTGGCTGCCCTCTCAGAGGTGATAAGCCTGGTAGCGCAGTGGCAAACGATCATGCTGTGTGGTGGGGTACACCTTAACTGGTCGGTGCCGTAGCAATGGTCACTACACCTCCAGGTGTAGTGATAGCCATCTCCAGCCGACTTCAGTCACGAGCCCTCGTATTCGAGGTGACACCCGGCTGATAGGTGTCTCGACTATGGGCATTGAGACCAAAGCATGCTTTGTTAGCTCATGTCTCTTATTGCTCGTGTACTGAATGGTATGTCAAAATTGATGTGAAAGAGGGCGTTCTACGCCCAAACGTCGCATCTGCGATGGCCAGACAATGGCCCCCGGTCGAAATATTCGCATTGTTCCATGCGACTTCACTGCAGTATCCCGGCTGTGACCGAGCTGTTTATTAGATGCGGTCGGCCCCCAAGGCTCGAGAGGCAGATCCCAGCAAGAGAATATCTTCCTTCTCCGGGACGTTGCTATAAAGTCCCAGAAAATGAGGAGCTCTGGCTCCTGTACGCAGCGCTCCAACTCGCATCGCTGAACATGGTACAGTGCCAAGGAGATTGATACCACCAGACTTGTTAGCATGCGATAGAGGATTCCTTCAGAACTGCAGGTTTCAAAGTGCCAAGTGCTGTGGCACTGACCATATTCCCTTGGATTGTGGCTAGCTGCTGGTTCCACTTCAAACTCCACCTCCCTCCAGTGGCAACACTAAGGTGTTTCACTGGACAGACTAAGGGCATGGAGGAAGTGCCCGTGGTTCCCTTGGCAGTCGCGAGACCGATTCACAGATCTCGACATAGCCTGATTGAGACCCAGACATTAGAGGGCCACTGAAGCATGTCCACAGGTAGGCTTGGCTCATGGTAATCAAGTATGTGTCGCTTTCCATGGTGCATAGGGGCTCGGTCACTGCTGGAGAACGGACAAGGAAACAGTTCATCAGGAATCTTGCTAGGAGTTGAAGGCCATTTCCGTGGTAAATGCCCTTCCCCTGCCAGTACAGCCCTTAGTAAGCTGAACCCTAAGCCCTCCTCACAGATGACTGCAGTCCAATCAGTGGATGGGTGGATCATCTCAGACCCTCCAACAGTTAGCTTAGATGCAAGCGATGTCACAGTACCTGTGCCGGACATACCCATCAGCGAGGAACCTCCTACCCTAACAGAGGTTGATAGGGAGATTTCCAAGCTAAAGAGTGTGACAGCTGTCAGCAATAACGTGATATCCCTGCTGAACTGCTAAAGGCTGTGGGGTGAACCTATGGCTCGGGGTCTCGATACAGTCCCCTGGACCTGGTACATTCCCCCTGAGCCTGCTGAAGCGGTGTGGTGCATCCCTCTCTGAATGGGAAAGGGGATCGTTGGGATTGTAGCAACTACCATGGCCTTACACTGCTCAGCACACTCAGCATACGTTCTCGCCGTGATCATTCGTCTGAAAACGGCTCCGCACCACCTACTGAGGTATCAGAGACCGGAGCAGTCTGGATTTACTCCCTGGCTGTCCATGATAGACCGTATATTAGAGCTGTCCGTAATGTGGAACGAACCGTCATGAGTTTGGTCTGGGTTGCTTGCAACCTACATCGACCTCAGAGTCTTTGACTCGGTTGCATACGG
>NC_051392.1:16518302-16533623 GCF_015228065.2 Penaeus monodon | reverse complement strand
GCGTGGTGTTGTGTGTATAATATATATATATATATATATATAATATAATATATATAGATATATTATATATAAATATATATATATATATGTATATATATATAATATATATAATATATAATATATATATATATATATATATATATAGTATATATATTATATATATATATATATATATAATATATATATATATATATATATATATATATATAATATATATATATATATATATATAATATAATATATATATATATATATATATATATATATATATATATATATATATATATATAGTATATATATATATATATATATATATATAAATATAATATACATATATATATATAATACAATATATAAATATATATATAATATATATATATATATATATATATATATATATATATATATATATATATATATATATATATATGATATGTTGTATATACATATTGACATACACGCAAACAATACACATCTCGATAGGTTATTTTCAGTCCTTAACTCATAACAGCAACTAACATATAGCACTGTTAAACATTAGTATCCCCAATTCAGGTGTGGTCCGAGATCTGTGGAAACAGTCCCTATCCTAGGGCGGCTCCAGTCTGCTTTTGATCAGAACACCATCCATCAAGTGGAAACTGTCACTTTGGAAGATCGCCGTATTATTGCTTGTCAGCTAGCCCAAGATGTCAATATCAGTGTTGGATCTGTGGACAAAATAATTCATGGCCATTTGCATATGCAAAATATGTCTACTCGATGGGTTCCCAGGCTACAGAGGCAGGAAAGAGTCCATAGTTCCAAGGCTCTTTTAGCCATTGTATAAAGAAAACCAGGTTTTTTGGACAGAAAAATTGCACAGGATGGATCATAAGTCCATCATTATGACCCAGAAACTAATTAAAGTAATGGAAGCACTTTGACTCACCACCCCCAAAAAGTTATGTCACAACCACAGCATGCAAGTTCATACTCACAGTCTTTTGGTACCAGCATGGAGTAGTAGCCTACTACAAGACAACGCCCCTGATCACAGCTCATATTGCCCAGATGGAAGTGCCTCCTAACGGGAACCTCTGGTTCATTCCATCTTGGATCAGGGAAAACTCTCCCACAGGTGTTTGCCGTGCGTGGCGTCCCATATTACTAGGAGGCAGGAGTCCTGGAGGTTGAGCGATGCTTCATGCTGCGCCCTGCAGCTAGCAACACACCTCTTTGGTCCTCTATTCTGGTTAGATGGGTGGCTTGATCAAGGCCCGGCCAAGTCAATTGAAATTAGCAGGCAATGTTCAGTCGGTAGCGCATAGGTCCTACGACTGCCATAAGTACTGTAATAGTGGCTGCATATATTTCCTCACTACCCCTGTGGCTGTTGGAAGATTTTGAGCCCCATTGGACTCTATGGTGGGTGGGTAGGTGAGCAAATAAAGAATTCTAATTTGAATGAGTTCTACAAATTTACAAAGAACTAGCTCTCTCCCTGATGACCTATGCAATCCCCTGGCCATTCCCTCTGGAACATCACACATTGTCACTCTTTCTGCTTCTAAAGGGTAAAAATGGGAATCATAATGGTTCCCGGGCTTTCAAACCAAGTAAGGAAAAAAGTCCTCAGTCTATTAAAGAAATCTTACCTGGTAAATATGAAAGTATATCATTTAGTAAGTACCTAGTAGTGAAGACCATTGATGTTATATCAGTCATGGGTCTTGATAATTTTAAAGTACATCAGAAGATAGTTGAGGTGTGTCACTGTGATCCTCGCATCACACCATAGCGAGATGGTACCCTGATAGTTGAGGTTTCATCACCAAACGAGAGTGACCATCTGCGCGCAGTATGCGACTTTCCTGGGGCTTAAGTTTTATGTTCTTACAAAACACGCAATCAGTGTAAGGGAATTGTCTTTTCTAGAGGCATGATGAGGTATTCTGAGGAGAAACTGTTAGAGGAAGCAAAGACTTTGAATGTAGTGGCAGTAAAATGTTTTAAGAAGAAAGTTGATGGTTTGGACCAGTCGACACCAGCTCTCCTAACTTTTCAAATGTTAGTCCTTCCAGAATCAGTTAAGTTGGCATTGTACCACCTCAAGGTAAAGCCATATGTGCGCAACCCAATGCCAGGGTTATGGGTATGAAGCCAACTCTTGCCGTTTTAAGGAAAATGGACAACCGAGAGAGTGTAAAGTCATCAAGGAAATAAAAACTGTCCAGGTCTAATATGCTATTACCACTGAAAAGAAGCTCATGAAGCTTCTTCAAAGCAATGTAAAAGGTACAAATTTGAAAAAGAATTATTGATAATAAGGAGCAAGGAGAAAGTTAGTATTCCAGAGGCAAAGTGACATGCCCATGTGCTGTTTGCACAGCCAGGTAAGTCCTTTCCTTCGGTTCTAGCCCATCCTCCTTCCCACCATCCCTTGCCCTCCAATACTTACACCACACATTCTGTCACTACCTTAAAAGCTCAGTCCTCAAATGCTGAAACTGCCTCTGGTGAGTTGTTCCATCAGAAACAGAGTAGGAGTGAGGGGTCTATTAAGGAGACTCCTCCCAAAGTAAGGTCTTTGCAGTCATCAGGCAAGGCTCCAGAGGCCTCAACGGTGACAGCTCCAGCTGCCATCACATCCACAGTGGCCTCTGCTGCTAGGCAGAATGTCCCTGAAGCAAAGGCTCAGGTACCTTTGCTCAGGCAAAGGAATCCTGAGCCTGTTCAAAAGACTCCTCTCAGAGTGGGGTCTTTGGAAACATCAGGCAGGGCTCCGGAGGCCTCAACGGTGACAGCCCCAGCTGTCACCACATCCACAGGTGCCTCTGCTGCTAGATAGAATGCTCCTGAACAAAAGGCTCAGGTCTGTCCTTTACCTAGGCAAAGAAAACCTGAGCCTGTCCAAAGGAAGCCTGTGGAAATTGGTTCCACGGATAAACAACCCTTCAAAAGGTACTCCCGAAATCCTGGAAAGAGACAGCCTAAAGATGTGGGGCAGGCCTTAACAATAGGTGCTCCCAAACACCTTATGAAGAGGAGTTTGAAGAACTTAATATTTTAATCCAATAGAACTGTCAGGGAATTCATGAAAATGGTAAGAACTGCAACATTTAATAACTTCATGTAACCCAGTTTGTGTATGCCTACAAGAGATTATGACCAGGGAAGATCGTCCGACTTCCCTGAGAGGATTTCAAGTTCAAGCTCATTATAGGGCCTTGGATAATGAATTTTATGGAGGAGTAGCAGTGATTGTACATCAGGATATTCCCTTCCAGGCCAACCACCTGCAGACGATACTGCAGGTGAAGGCTGTGAGAATAGGCTTACATTGTTGCACCCATCTACCTTCCTCCACATAATCTCAACATAGTTGATTTCGAGGATCTACTTGGGCAGGTACTACATCCATTTCTACTCTTGGGAAATTTCATTGGTCGGCATCACCTCTGAGAAGACACTTTGTGCAACCCTTGAGGAAGGGCCATGGAGTCCTTGTTCTCAAGAGTAGATGCAGTTGTACTGAACAGTGACACTCCCACACATTTCCAAATTCAAACTGGGGCGTTCTCCTATACTAACCTGTCAGTTGGTTCACCTGATTCACAGTTGAATTTCACTTGGCAGGTCATGGAAGACTTACAAGGAAGAGACCACTTGCCAATACTTTTGGAAGAGGTGAATGGTATTCCAGCCAATGGAATGTAGGCAACTTGAACTTATGGACTGGAATCTTTTTAGATCAACTGCAGTATTGCAAGGATATGTGAATGATTTCCAGTGTGTTGAAAATGCTGTTAATCACTACACATCGAGGAATTGAGGCATTTGAAATGAGGTTCCAATGATGTAACCTTGATCCATTATAAAAAGACCTGAGCCAAGGCCAGGTGAGTGCTAAATGAGGCTAGACAGACATCGTAGAGACAGTGTATCTCTTCAGTTAACTTTGGGGACCCTCTTAGCATGGGTATGGGACAAGGTGCGTAAGATGGGTGAAAAGAGTACATCTATGTAACCACTTGCTATGAATATAGATGGCATAATCCTCACAGACAAAAAAATTAAATTAAATAAATAAATCTATGGCAGAGATTTCTGGAGCATCTTACACTGCCCGATTTTCCACTTTTCGGGCTGAATAGGAACAACTCTCACTGTCGTTCTTCAGTAGGACTGCAGCAGAATTTCTATACAAATTGCCATTTTTGCTTTAAGACTGCCCCAGGAAGTGACAATATTCCATACCGATGATATCTCACTTACCAGAGAACTCCTAAAAAGTTCCTGTTAGACCTATTCAATAGGATCTATAGGGAGGGCACAGTGCCATCCATGGATGGAAAGAGGTTATAATCCTTCTTGTCCATAAAACTAGTAAGGATGCATCCACACCATGTAATTACAGACCAATTTCTCTGACCAGCTGCATCTGCAAGCAGAAGAAATTGGTAACCTTCAGATTGACCTGACTCTAGCGAGGGAAAATGTGCTGACCCCATATAAATATGTTTAGAAAATTGAGATCAACCAGAGATGCACTTGTGAGGATGTTTTCTTTGACCTTGAGAAGGCTTACAATACGACTTGGAAGCATGGGATACTAGTGAAGCAGTATAACATTGGTTTTAGAGGAGCATTACCTGCCTTCATACAAAGCTTCCTTGCCGACAGGAAGTTTAGAGTTCAGGTGGGAAAGAGTTTCTCTAACCTGGAAGATCAGCTGGAAGGGGTCCCACACGGGAGTGTCTTAAGTGTGACCCTGTTTGCCATTGCTCTAAATGACACCGTAAAGGTCGTTCCAATTGCTATCTTGTGTAACTTGTATGTGGATGACTTTTCACTGTAATGCTCAGTAGGAAGCTTACAGGATGTGTAAGGACACATGCAGACTGCAATAAATCAGGTTGTGCAGTGGGCAACACACCATGGGTTCACATCTTCTTCAAGCAAGACCATGGCTATGCATTTCCACGAGGAAAGTTCCACCCTTCCCTTTATTTAGGAGCAAACCCACTGCAATTTGTCCAAGAGGTCAAGTACTCGGGTCTAAAAATTGACTCAAGGCTTACATGGGTGCCTCACAGTATACAGTTAAAAGTGAAGGTTACAAAAGCACTTAGTATTTTGCAGGTTCTTTCATACCTGTCTTGGGATGCAGACTGCACAATGCTTCTGCGACTTTACTGAGTGATTATTCGTTGTAAACTGGACTATGGATGTGAGGCTTATTCATATGCAACTCTCACTGTTCTCCGGATGTTGGACTCGGTTCATAATGAAGCTCTCAGAATCTGTTCAAGGGCTTTCAGGTCGTTACCTGTGGAGTTCCTGTGTGCTGAGAGTGGAGAACCACTTCTTTCATTACACCTGGACTATATGAATCTGATTTACTACACGAGACTACAAAGGATTCCGGGATCTCCTAAATCCACATTGGTTTTCAACCCCCTTGAGGATAGCCGATCCAGTGGTAGGAGAATGAGAAATCTTGTGGAATCTTAATTAATTTATCTTAATTCAAATCGCACTAAGGTTCTGGCTGTTGGAATTCCCCAATTTCCCTCTTCGATTAATCAAGTTTAGCTGGATTTTGTCGGAATTGGGAAAGGGGAGAGATCCGAAGCAGAAGTCTGAGAGAGATTTCTTCAACACACTTCTAAGTACCAAGGATCAGATGCAATATATACAGATGGTTCGAAATCTGAAAATGGTGTGGGCTTTGCAGCAGTGAGCAGAAGGAAGACCACATTTAGCAGTCTTTCTCTAGCAGTCTCGGTCTTCACTGAAGAGTTACATGCCATCCTTGCAGCAGCTAGATAACTAGAGACATTACTAACCATTTTGTTATAATGTATTGTGACATATAAGCATTCAAGAGCTTAAACTTATCACATTCAATGATGAGGGAGGTTCATGGTTGCACTGATGTCAACACATAAAAAGTTAATTCTATGTTGAGTGCCAGCACATGTTGGTATCACTGGCAATGAGCGAGCCGATTGGAAGGCTAAGGCAGCTGCCACTCAGCCATGTGATGATCGTTTTCCTCTCCCACACATCGATTTGAAGCCCAGCATCAGGAGTTGTTTTCGTGATAAATGGAGGGAACAATGTAGGCAAACTGCAAGAGATTAGAGATGACCTTGGCAGTTGGGTGACCAGCATCCATCCCAACCGAAAAATAGAAGTTGCAAGAATAAGAATCGGGCACACAAGACTGACTCATGAGCCGATGATGGCTAAAAGTGAAGCACTTTGTGAGGGATGCCAAGAGCCATTAACAGTCGCACATGCAGTGGAAAGATATGCAACATTCTCAGACAACGTACTTGTCCCCCTCCATATACAATGAAAAATGTATTGTGGAGGATTGGAATGAGAATTGGGGTGCAGGATTGGAACGAGAGTTACTCGTCCTGCCTGTGCCTCGGCAGGCGCCAACCCACCATGAGGCTTGTGGGGCAAAGCCATTGGGAACCCCACAGGCAGATGTGTGGTCCCACAGTCTGCCGACCCCCTTTATTTGGGGCAGCGTCGGCGGGGCTGGCAGAGGTGGCGTGCTCCCGGAGTGACCACCCGAGGGTTAATCTCAGGCATGCTCTCTGGGTAGGCACTTGGAACATCCAGTCCTTGGGGCAGGATGAGCGGTTACCTCTGCTATCATGGGAATTGAGGCGACTGGGAGTTGAGGTGGCTGCCCTCTCAGAGGTGATAAGACCTGGTAGCGGCACGATCAGTGTGGGTGGGTACACCTATTACTGGTCGGGCCATAGCAATGGTCACTACCTCCAGGGTGTAGTGATAGCCATCTCCAGCCGACTTCAGCCCTCGGTAGTTGAGGTGACACCGGCTGATGAGTGTACTATGGCATTGAGACCAAAGCATGCTTTTGGCTTCATGTCTCTTATTGCTGTGTACTGATGTATGTAAAATTGATGTGAAAGAAGCGTTCTACGCCAAACTCGCGTCTGTGGCAGACAATGGCCCCCGGTGAGATATTCGCATTGTTCCATGCGACTTCACTGCGGTATCCGGCTGTGACCGAGCTGTCTATTAGATGTCTGTCGGCCCCCAAGGCTCGGGAGCTGATCCCAGCAGCGAGAATATCTTCCTTCTCCGGGACTTTGCTAGGTCCCAGAAAATGAGGATCTCTGGCTCCTGGTACCAGTGCTCCAACCCGCATTGCTGGACATGGTACAGCGATACGGGTACAGTGGCCAAGGAGATCGACCACATCTTGTTAGCACGCGATGGAGGATCCTCCAGAACTGCAGGGTTTACCAAAGTGCCAAGTTCTGTGGCACTGACCATATGCTGGTTGTGGCTAGCCTGCGGGTCCACTTCAAAACTCCCCATCCCTCCAGTGGCAACACTAAGGTGTTTCACCTGGACAGACTAAGGGAGGAGGAGAGTGCCCGTGGGTTCACCTTGGCAGTCTCAGACCGATTCACAGAACTCAACAACCTGACGGACCCAGACATTAGAGGCCACTGAAGCGTGTCACAAGGCTCGGCTCAATGGTAATCAAGTCATGTGTCGCTCCATGGTGCATAGGGCTCGGTCACTGCTGAGAAGGGACAAGTAACAATTCATCAGGAATCTTGCTGAGGAGGTTGAAGGCCATTTCTTGGTAAATGACCTTCGCCCTGCCTACCAAGCCTGAAAAAGCTGAACCCAACCCCTCCTCCAGATGCAGTCCAATCGTGGATGGGTGGATCACCAGACCCTCCAACTTTATTAGATGCAAGCAAGTCACAGTCTGTCCGGGATTTTACCCATCAGAAAGTAACCCCCTCCCTAATAGGGGTTAGGTGGCGATTCCAAGCTAAGAGTGGGAAAGCTGCAGGCATACTGATACCCCGCTGAACTTCAAAGGCTGGGGGGTGAACCTTGGCTGGGGGGCTGCTACTTTGCCCGGGTACCATTACCCTGACCTGCTGAGGGGTGGTTATCCCTCTCTGGAAGGGGAAAGGGGATCAGGGGGATTGTAGAACTACTGGGGCAACATGTCAGCACCCCAGGCAACTTTTCTCCCCTACATTTTTCAAAAAGGGAAACCAAAACCCACCTATGAGGCTCAGAGCCCGGGAGCATTTGGATTTACTCCGGCATGTCATGATAGACCGAAATTTTGGCTTCAAGTAATTGGGGGAACGCCTCTGAGTTGGTCGTGGTTTGCTGCAACCTACATCGCCCAAGAAGGTATTTGCCCGGGTGCATCGAAACTTATGGGAGATCCTAAGACTCGGGGGAAATTTCCGACACAGATTTTTGGCCTAATGGAAACCTTTAACTGTACAGAAGTGCTGTAAAGTGGGGTGGGGGTTTTGTCGAATTTTCCCTGTTAATTCAGGGGTAGGCAAGGCTTTTTCCGGCCCCAACACTTTCAAACCGTAGGATGGATAATGGCCAAGCTACTAGCCAAAGTCAGTGTGGGCAACACTAGGTAATATCAGGTCTCAGACCTAGTTTTTGCGACGATGCTGCATCCTATCTGAGTCATTGGAGTTCTGGGGCGGCTCTTAATGATTTAGCAATGAGGCAACCCCCAGGCCTGGGTTCCCGGGACCAAGACCAAGATTCAGGATTTTGGGGCCGTTGGGGGGAACCCTTTCAGCGATCTATGTTTGCGAGGGGAAATTTTAAATTTATAGAAGTTTTACATACCTTGGTAGCGTACCATATCTCTGGGTTGTCAGACCAAGAGAAATAGCGGATTGGTCTGGCAACGGAGCCATGAACTCGATCAAAAAGAGCGTTTGGAGATGTCGGTATCTATGTAAAAGGGGCCCAACGGTTCTTAATCCCTGATACCCCAGTTTGCTCTATGGAAGCGAAACCTGGACGCTACCCAGCTTTTGGAGTCTCTTTTTGATCCTTTTCCCCCCCAAAGGAAGCCCCCTTGCCGCGGTGGGGGTTTGAGGTCCCAATGATCTGGTGAGCCGGACAGAGGGCTACCCATACTGGAGGGCACCAGTGGGGGATGAGACAAAAGGGCTCCGGTGCCCCCAAAGGCCTATGAGGGGGGAGGTGCACCCACCCCGGGTTCATTCCATTTTGGGACCGGGGAGAACTCTCCCCGTGTTTTTCCCGTGCGGGGCATCCCGTTTTACCAGGAGACGGAGCCCGGAGGTTGAGCGATGCTGCACGCTGCGCCTGCAGCTAGAACACCCCTTTTGGTCCTTTATTCTGTTAGACGGGGGGGCTTGATAAAGGCCCCGGTCAAGTCAATCGGTGGAAAATATGGCTAGGGTAAAGCAGGTACTTTTAGTCGGAGGCATAGGCCCGCGACTGCCATCAGTACTGTAATAGTGGTGCGTATATTTCCTCTTTCCCCCTGGGGCTGTTGGGAGATTTTGAGCCCCAACTATTTTCCCCCTCGTTGGACTCCATGGGGGTGGGGGGTTAGGAAATAAGAATTTTAAATTGAGAGTACTAAAATTTAAAAAGATCTAGCTCTCTCCCTGACACCTACCAAATCCCCCGACCTTTCCCCTCGGGAAACATACGTTTTGTCATTTTGGAAACCCTTCCAGCTTCCAAAGGGCAAGAAGGGGGAATCGTAAGGGTTTCCCGGGGCCCCCAACCCCAGGTAAGAAGGGAAAAGGGCCCCTAAATCCAAAAGGGAATTTACCGGTAAATATAAAACATTTCATATAGTAAGTCCCTAGTAGTTAAGACCTTTAAAGGTGTATCAACATGGATTTTGATTTTTTCGAAGTACATCAAAAATTTTTGTTAAGTATGTCAACGTGATCCTCGCATCCCCCCACGCGAGATGGTAGCCAATTTTTGGGGTTTCGTCCCCAGACGAGAGTGACCGTCTGGGGGAATGGACTTTCCTGGGGCAAAATTTTATTTTCTCCTAAAAAAAACCCTCAACAGTGAAAGGGGAATTGTCTTTTCCCGAGCCCTGATGAGTATTTGAGGAAAAACTGTTAGGGGAAACTAGAAAATTTTAAGTAGTGGCAGAAAAAACTTTTTAAGAAAAAGTTGGGGTTTGGAACAGCAACCAGCTTCCTTCAATTTTAATATTTTGCCCTTTCGAATCATTTAAATTTGGGGCATGTACCACCTAAAGGTTTTAAAAGCCATATGAAACCCAACCTATGCGGGTTCCACGCCGGGATGGGCAGGGCCAACTCTTCCCGTTTTAAGGAAAATGGAAAACCCAAGAATATGTTTTAAGTGGGGTACGACGGGTCTAAAGGAGTGAAACTGCCCGGGGTCCAATATGCTTTTCCCACTGAAGAAGCCAAAGCTTTTTCAAAGCGTGAAAAAAGGTAAAAAATTTGAGAAAGAAGTTGATAAAAAGGAGAAAGGGAGAAAGTTAGTTTTCCAGGGGCAAAGCGAGGCCCGTGTGCTGTTTGCACACCCAGGTAAACCTTTTTGGGTTCGGGCCCCATCCCCCTTTCCCACAACCCTTGCCTTCAATGCTTTTTACACCACACACTCGCCATTTTTAAACCTCAGCCCCAATGCTGAAACTCCTCGGGCGAATTCCCCAGAAACGGAGTAGGAGTGGGGGGTCTTTTAAAGAGACCCTCCTCCCAAGAAAGGGTTTTTGGACCCATCGGGTGAGGCCCCAAGGCCTAAATGGGACAGCCCAGCTCCCCCCCAATATCCACGGGGGCCCTGCTGCTAGGCAGAAGCCCCTAAAACCAAAGGCTCGGGTTTGTCCTTTGCCCAGGCAAAGGAACCTGAGTCTGTTAAAAAAGACTCTTTTAAAGGTGGGGTCTTTGGACCCGTCGGGAAAGGGGCTCAGGGGTCCAACAGTGACAGCCCCAGCTCCCACCACTCCACGGGGCCTCTGCGCTAGGCAGAAGCCCCTGAAGCAAAGCTCAGGTCCTTTCTTTGCCCCGGCAAAGAAATCCTGACCCTGTCAAAAGGAAGCTGTGGAACTAGTTCCAGGTAAAAACCCCCAAAAGACTCTCCCAAGATCCAGGAAAGGGGCAGCCTAAAGGGGGAGGGCAAAACCCTTTACCACAGGGCTGCAAACACCTTATGAAAAAATATTTAAAAAAAAATGGGTACCCTAACCAATGGGAAATGTCGGGAATTTTTAGCAAAAGGGAAAAACTGCAACTCGATACTTCTGGACCCCGTTTTTTGTATGCCCACAAAGATTAACCAGGGGAAAAACATCCCATTTCCCTGAAGGGTTTCCCAAAATTTAAGCCCATTTGGACTTTGCAATGGACCTCATGGGGGAGTAGCATAATGGGACGTCAAAATATTCCCCTTTCCCGGCCACCACCCGCAGACAACACTGCAGTGAAGGGTGTGAGAATAGGGTTGCACGACCTTTAAAGTTCATCATCTACCTTTCCCCCACATAATCCAAAATAAAGATTTGGAAAACTACGGGGGATTTCCACATCCATTTCTACTCTTGGAGATTTCAATGGTCGATCACCTCTGGGAGACACTTGTGCAAAACTCGAGGAAGGGCCTTGGGGTCCTTTCTCCTAAGAGTAGATGCAGTTTTATTGAACAGTGCACTCCCACACATTTCCAAATTTAAACTGGGCATTCTCCAATATAGACCTGTCAATTTTCTCACCTGATTCCAGATGAATTCACTTGGAGGTTTTGGAAGACTTACATGGAAGCGACCATTTTTTAATACTTTGGAGGGGGTGAATGGTATTCCAGCCAAAGGAGTGAGGATGGGGACTTGAACTGCGGACTGAATCTTTTTTGATCAACTGCAGTATTGCATGGATTGTGAAAGATTTTAGTGTGTTAAGATGTGTTAACATTAACATCACGAATTTACCTTGCAGCAGAAGCCCATTCCAAAAATAGCGGGGTTCCGTCGCCTCCAGCCATGGGGGTCGAGAATGCCAACAAACGTCAGAGCAAAAAAGCTGCATTAAGGCAGTTTAAACGCGCCCCCGTGAGTAACCTTGATCCATAAAAAAGACCGGCCAAGCCAGGCGAGGCTAAAAGGGGGCCAGACGGACGTTTGGGACATAGTCTCCTTGATTAACTCTGGGACCCCCTTAGAGGGGGGATGGGGCAAGGGCGAAGATCGCTGGAAAGAGCACATCACTGTCACCACCCGCTTTGAAGATTGATGGCATAATCACACAGAAAAAAAGATGTTCTAAGAGCTAGCTAAATCCCTGGGGAATTTCCCCTGGAGCAATTACACTCCCGATTTCCCCTCTTCGGGGGAACAGGAACAAAACCCAGTGTCGTTCTTCATAGGGTGCAGCAGAACTCCATACAACTTGCCCTTTTTTAGCAAAAAGATGGACCTGCTTTGCAGCTCTGCGGAAGATGCCCCAGGAGTGACATATTCCATACCCAAATGTATCCACTTACCCGAGGATCCCCAAAATTTTGTTGGGGCCTTTCAATAGGATATATAGGGGGGGTACAGTGCCCTCCAAGGAAAGAGTCTAATCTTTCCCGTCCCCCAAACCTGGCAAGGAGCTTCCACACCAGGAAAAAACAGACCAATTTTCCCCCACCAGCTGCATCTGCAAGGAGGAGAAAATGGGAAAATTCAGGTTTACATGGATGCTAGAAAAGGAAACGTGCGACTCCATACAAAGGGTTTTGAAGTTGAGATCGCCACGATGCATTTTAAGGGTGGAAAAGCTATACAGAATTCCTTTGCACAGCGACGCAATGATTTGCAGCTTTTTTGACCTTTAAAGGGTTATGATACTATTGGAAGCATGGCATACTCAGAAATTTTATGACTTGGCTTTAAAAGGAGCATACCTACCTTCATACAAAATTTCCCTTCTAAAAGGAAAAATTTGAGTCGGGTGGGGAAAAAGTTTCCTAACGGAAACACTGGGAAGGGGGGCCCCCAAGGGAGTGTCTTAAAGTGTGACCCCGTTTGCCCTTTCTTAAATGACATTGTAAAAACGTTCCAATTTGCTTGTAATCGATGGGGACTTTAAATTTTTTTTTCTGCTCAGGGGGAAACTTACAGGGGTGTGCAAAGGCCCTGCGGCTGCAATAAAACAGTTGTACAGTGGACAAATATAGGGTTTAAATTTTCCCAAGCAAGACCCGGCTATACATTTCCCCAAAAGAGGAAAATCCACCTTCCCCCTTTTTTAGGAGCAAACCCCCTAAATTGTCCAAGGGTAAAATACTTTGGGGCTAATTTTTGATCAAGGCTTTCATGGGGCCCACACCAAAAAGTGAAAGTAAAGGCTACAAAAACACTTTTGTATTTTTCGGGTTCTTTCACATCATTTGGGGTGCAGACCGCACAACGCTACACGGCTTTCCGACGTATCTAGTAACTTGATTTTTGGATGTGAAACTTTTCATCTGCAAAATCCCCCGTTTTACGGGTGTTAGACCGGTTATAATGAAGCTCTCAAATCTGTACTGGGGGTTTCAGGTCTTCACCTGTGGGTCCCTGTATGCGAGATGGGGGAACCACCTCTTCATTACACGAGAATACATGAACCTGATTTTCACAGAGATACAAAAGGTTCCCGGATCTCCTACACCAGATTTGGTTTTCAACCCCCCCTTTAAATAGCCCACCTAGGTAGGGGAATGAGGAATCTTGTGGAGATCTTAATTTTAGTCCACTAAAGGGTTTTGGGTGTTGAATTTCCCCCTTTCCCCCTTGGGCTAATCAAATTGAGCGGGTTGGTCAGAAAAGGGAAAAAGGGGGGAGATCCCAAGCAGAAGTCGAGAGAAATTTTTTCAGCCATTTTTTAAATACGGGGTCAGATGCAATTTATACGATGGTTTTAAAAACTGAAAATGGGGGGTTTTGCAGCAGTGGCAGAAGGAAGATTTCCTCTGGGATCTTTTTCTGCGCCTCGATCTCCGCAGAGTTTCTCCATCCTTACAGCAGTTAGATGTAGAGATCTTTCGACCATTTTTGTTGTGAATTTGTGACTCTCGTAGTGCCTTACAAGAATCAAGAGCTAAATCATCACACCATTAGAGGGAGGTTTAAAATGGTTGAAATGATGTCAACAGTAAAAGAAACTTTGTTGGGTGCCCGGAGTTGGGGCAGTGGGGTGAGCGACTGATCAAAGCAAAGGGGCTGCCGCTCAGCCTTTTGATGCTCGTTTTCTCTCCCACACCCCGACCTGAAACCCCCATAATTTTCTTTGTGATAAGGAGGGAAAAATGGAGGCATACCTCCAGAAACAAACGCGAGCATTAGAGATGACCTTTGGGAGTTGGGCGACTAGCATCCCTCCCAACCCAAAAAATGGAAGTTGTATTAAAAAGACTAAGAAACGGGCACACAAGACTGGCCATGGGGCCCTGATGGGTAAAAGAAGCACTTTGTGAAAGGTGCCAAAGCCATTAACATCGCAATGTATGAAAGATGTGCAAAATTCTCAGACCAAAAACGTATGTACTTTTTCCCCCATATACCTGAAAAAAAGTATTGGGGAAGATGTGAATAGAGGGTTTATTAATTCCCTTTGGGGGCAAATTTTTAATAAAATTTAATTTTGCATAATGTTTTTGCAATAATTTATGCACTTTGAGCATAATATTTTTCTTTGTTTTTAATCTATTTTTATTATTTGTAAGATATTTTTTGATAGATTTTTTAAAATTTTAAACATTTTTAAAATTTTTATTAAAGGTATCGCCCCTTAAGACCTTTGCTGTTGACGCGGCAGATAATTTTAAAAACAAACAATCAACTTGATGCCTTTTTTAACAAGCCCTTTACCCGGGTCAGGGGGACAGTTGGCAGACCACGTGTCCAACCCGGGGGGGGTTTTCACTGTGAGCCGGCATGGGACCTGTTCTTCATAATCCGGGGTGCCAATCAGGCATAGGGCACCTACTTGTTCCCTTTGGGCGACCCTGCCTACAGGTGTCTTCTGGAGACAACCCCCGGGTGGGGGAGGGGTGTGGGGCTCCCAGGGGGTCGGCTTTGGCACTCGACGAGACCTTTGGAGACCGCCCCGAGGGGTCTTCGGGCGGAAGCGAAGGGTGGAGCGGCCATGGCCCCCGCGGCGTTACCCCTTTATGATGTGGGAGGGGATTGTAACATAGGCCTATTTTCCCCTTTGGGAGACTATTTTCAATAAAATTTATTGTGATAAGTTATGCAATAATTTATACATATAGAGCATAATATTTTTGCTTTGATTTTAATATAAAATTTTTTTGTTATTTTTAAGATATTTTTCCATAATTAAAAAAAATGATAATATGTTAAAATTTTCCATTTAAAAGGTATTCACCCCTAATGACCCTTAATGTTAACGCGGCAGATATTTTTAAATAATCAATCAAACAACCCGATAAAGGGGGGAAGTTTTTTTTTTCCGGTCCTTTTTTTGGAAACCTAAAAAAGGGAAACCCAAA
>NC_051392.1:16513303-16518202 GCF_015228065.2 Penaeus monodon | reverse complement strand
AAAATTAAAAATTTAAAACCCCCAAAAACCCATCTTTCCCCCCTCATTTCCTTTTTTTTTGGAACAACCAAACCTCTCTCCCGTATAGTAAATGTGTGGGGTGTGGGGGTGTGTGTGTGGGGGGGGGTGTGTGTGTGTGGTGTGGGTGTGTGTGTGGTGTATTATATATTATATATATTGCTTTAATAAAATTTATATATATATATATAATTATATATATATATATATATTAATATTAAAATTATATATATTATAAAAATACATATATATATTTAAAATTAATATATAATATATTATATAATGTATGTATGTTTTTTGATGTGTTATAATATATATATATATATATATAAATATTTTTAAAAATTAATAAATTTTATTATAATTTATATAAACATATATTTTTTTTATTTTATAAAAATTATATAATATATATAGTGTGGGGGGGGTGTGTGTGTGTGTGTGGGTGTGTGTGTGGGTGTGTGTGTGGGTGTGTGTGGGTGTGTTTTTAAAATTTTTAAATAATTTTTAAAAAATTTAAATAAATATAAATTTTATAAATTTAATATTATATATGTTAATTTAATATTGTTATATTATACTTAATATATATATATATATTATATAAAATAAATATATATATTATTTTTGTATAATATTTGTTATATATATATTTATATATATAAATATAAAATTATATATATTTTTAATATATATATATATATTATTTTTGTGTAGGGTTGGTGTGTGTTTTGTTGTGTTATTTGTGTGTGTGTGTGTGTGTGGTGTCTGTGTGTGGTGTATATATTATATATTTATATATATATAATATAATATTTATTATATATTATATATATAGTTTTTATTGTATTATATTGTTTATTTTATTATTATATTATATAATTTATTTATTTGTGTTGTGTGTTTTGTGTGTGGTGTGTGTTGTGTGTGTGTGGGTGGTGTGTTGGGTGTTTTTGTGTGTTAGTGTGTGCATGTGTTATTAGTTTAATTTTAATATATATATAAAATATAATTATATATATATATATATATATATACATATAGTGTGTGTGGTGTGCTGTGGGGGTGTTGTGTTGTGGGTGTTGTGTGTGTTTGTGTTTGGGTGTTGTGTTGGGTGGGTCCCGGTGCGGATTTTTCTCCCCTTTTGTATCCGCATCTTCACTAGGTTGGACGTTTTAACGACCGGAATGCCCTTCCTGCCGTCAACCCTCCCCTTCATCGGGTTAAATTTGGGGGACCGGAAACGGAACATGCCACTTGGACGGTGGATTTCCCTGGCGGTAAAAAACCCGAGGTAATTTTCCTTTTTCTAGGGGAAAACCGTGTGTGTTTTTGTTGTAATAAATTATATATATTATATAATATATATATATATATATATATTATATATATATTATATTTATAAAAAAATAATTTTTACATCTGGGGTTTTCACAGGCGGCATAGAATTACTCAAAGCCTAAGAATAAAGGGACAAAAAACAAGACACAAAATAAGAGAACAATACTCACGAACAAGAACTCCTTTGCTCGCCCCGAACATACTGGGGGGGGCGTAAAGATTGCTCAATATTTTTTCCGGGGACTTTTTTTCTGCTAATATTTCAAGGATTTTGTTTCCATTTTCTTCAATCTTCTTCAAGAAATGTTAAGGCTTGTTTAGTCTCCTTTTTATCCCCCGTGTGTTATGAAAAACTTCTGCTCGTTTTTTTTCATATTAGTGGCTGTTTGTTTTTTATTTGTGCAGGCTGTGGAGTAGAGAGTCACAAAATTGGGGGACATTTTTACCTTGTTTATGAGATATTCCGGGATAGTGATGTGATGGTAATGATGATGTCGATAGTGATGGGTAATGAGGGCAATTGGTGATGGTGATGGAGATGGTGATGGCGATTTGGTGATGAGGATGGTGATGGTGATGGGTGATAGTGATGGTGATGGTGATGTGATGGGGGAATGTGGATGGTGATGAAGATGAAGATGGTGATGGTGATGGTGAAGATGAAGATGATAATTATTATGGTAATGATGAAGAGCGGCCGATAAAAGGATAAACGTAAATGATAACAGTAATGACAACAATAATCCTCATCACAAACTACCATCATAAATCAGAATCAAAATCAACAGTGATTATAATTTATAACCCCATTCACACCTTTTTCCACCTTTTTTCCATCTCGCCAAAATACACACCGCACACAAAAGAGCGAAATTTTCCCCCGGCACTAAATGCACACCACAAGTCATCGCTCGCTCCCAATCGCGTGAAAATGAGAGCCAAAGACCAGACCTTAGTCCGTGATAATGGCGGTGATAGAGGCGGCCCGGAAACAGCGAATGGCAGAAAACAATGGACAGATTTATTGTTGTTGTTTTTTTGTTGTCTGTTGTCCGGTCTGTCAGACCGAAATTCTCTTTTGTCACTTCCTTGCTCTTTGGGATTATTCATTGTTCTTTACGTTTGTTTGCCTGTTTTCCTTCTGGCTTTGCTTCATTTCTGACTCTCTCCTTTTCTCTCTCTCCTCTCTCTCCTCTCTCTTCTCTCTGTCTCTTTTCTCTCTCTTTTCTTCTCTTCTCTCCCCCCCTCTCTCTCTCTCTCTCTCTCTCTCTCTCTCTCTCTCTCTCTCTCCCCATCTATGTCCATGAGACCCAAGTAACCAATTTTAAGGGTTAGGAAATCTTTGTATTATATCAATACTGTAACAATCCACTAGATCTTATACCCCAGATAATCCCGTAACATATTCTAATATAATATTATTCCCTTGTCTTTTTACCGATAGCACAAATGTCGCAAGTTTTTACAGATGCAAATATCTCCGCGCCAAGACTAAAACCATCGGGATAGAGTTTTTTTCTTTTCTTCTTTTCCCCCCCTTTGTATGAAAGAATCATCTCCGGGGAAATAAATATTCGCATATCAGACCGGGGAACGTGGAGACAAGATATGGCCCAGATTATATGTTATATATATATATAAATTATATATATTATACATACATATTTTATATATATATATTTTATATATATATATATATATATATATATATATGTATATATACGTACATACATACTGTATATATATGTAATATACACATCTATATCTTTATCTATCTGCTTTTCTATCTATCTATCTGTATATGTTGTGTGTGTATATATATTTTATATATATATTTTATATATATAATATATATATATATATATATATATATTTATAAATATATATATATATTTTATATATATTATAATATCTATATATAAAATATATATATATTATATATTATAGTATGTATGTATGTATGCATCAATATATATACATATCTATATAAAAGAACTAATACACACACACAACACACAACAACACACACACAATTACATATATATGCCTATTTTATAATATATATATATATATATATATATTATATAATATATATAATATAATATATTATATAATATAATATATATATATTATAATATATATATATATATATAATATATATATAATTTTATATATATATATATAATATATATATATTATAAAAAAAAGAAATATAAAAATTTATAAAAATTTAATTTTTTTAAAAATATATATTTAAAAAAATTTTTTTTTTTTTTTGTTTTTTTTTGTTTGTTGTGTTTGTTTTGGGTTTGTTGTTATTAGTTTTGATTAATAATAAATATAATATATATAATATATTTTATATAATTATAAAATAAAATATATATATTATATATAAACAAAAGCATTTTAATAAATATATATAATATATATATATATATAATATTATAAAATATTATGTTTTTAATATTAATATATATATATATTATAATATATAAAAATATATATATTATTTATATATATATATATATATATATAAACACACAAACAATAATAGATAGAAAAGATAGAAAAATTTTAAGATTGTTTATTAAATATATAAAGATGTGTATATATAAATTTTAAAAAATTATATATATATATATTATTATATTATATAATATATATTATATAATATTATATATATATATATAATATCGGGCCTATTTTGTCTCCACGTTCCCCGGTCGATATGCGAATACTTACCCCCCGGGAGATGATCTTTCATCAGAGAAAAGGAAAAAAAAAAAACTCTTCCCGATGTTTTAGTCTTGGCGCGGAGTTTTTTGCTCTGAAAAACTTGCGACATTGTGCTACGGTAAAAAAAACAAAGGGGAAAAATTTATATTAGAATATTTACGGGATATTCTGGGGTATTAAAATCTAGGGGTTTTACAGTATTGATATAATACAAAAATTTCCTAACCCCTTAAAAAAGGTTACTTGGTCTCATGGACATAGAGAGAGAGAGAGAAGAGGGGAGAGAAGAGAGAGAGAGAGAGAGAGAGAGAGAAGAGAGAGAGGGGAGAGAGAGGAGACAGAGAGAAGAGGAGAGAAGAGAGGGGGGAGAGAAGAGAGAGTCAGAAAAAGAAGCAAAGCCAGAAGGAAAAAGGAAAAAAGAAAGTAAAGAACAATGAATAATCCCAAAAAAGAAGGAAGGACAAAAAAGAATTTTGGTCTGAAGACCGGAAGACAGAACAAAAAAACAAAAAAAATAATCTCCATTGTGTCTCCATTCGCGCTCGGCGCCTATCACGCCATTACTCACGGACGTAAGGGCTGCTGGCTCTCATCTCACGCGATTTGGGGCGAGCGATGACTTGTGGGGTTTTCTTTGTGCCGGGGGAAAATTTCGCTCTTTTTTGGGCGGGTGTATTTGGCGAGATGGAAAAAAAGGTGGAAAGGTGTGAATGGTTATAAATTATAACACTGTTGATTTTGATTTGAGATGTGGTAGTAGTGATGAGGTTTTTGTTGTCATTACTGTTTTATTCGTTTATC
>NC_051392.1:16461555-16464055 GCF_015228065.2 Penaeus monodon | reverse complement strand
GTAATAAATGAAACAGTGACCTCAGGTACCAGCATGAAAAGAGCTAAAAGGACACTCGGAATTGGAAGAAATCAAATGCATGAAGCAACGAATCCAAACGGAGAAGTGACATATAATAAGAATGATATAATAGTGGAAAACTTTTACAGGGATCTATACAACTCAAATAAACAGCCACAGATAGAAGCAAACGCAGTAACTAGAGCCGTACCTGATATCACAACATAAGAAATTAAAAGAGCGCTTAAAGGCATGAAGAGAGGGAAAACACCAGGGGAAGACGGAATTAGAACTTATAATAGAGGCAGGAGAAATTACAATGGTGAAACTAGCCAGTCTTTTCAACAAATACCTGCTAAATGGAAAAACAATCTAAAAGCCTGGTAAAATGCAACAATTATTTTGATACATAAAAAAGAGATAGAAAGGATTTAAAATATTGACCCATCAGCCTCCTTTCATTTACTTACAAATTGTTCACAAAAGTCATTACAATTCGCATCTCTGACAGTCTGGATTCTAGCCAACCTAGAAAACAGGCAGGCTTCCGCAGTGGATTCTCAACAGCAGACCACATCCACAGGCTCACCCTAATACGAGAAAAAATAAATGAATATAGGAAACCCCTGTGTATGGCATTCATCGATTACGAAAAGGCATTTCGAAGACAGGAAGTAGAGGAAATATATTGTAAAACATTGGAAAATACCTACAAAGAAGGGACAGTAACCATCAAGCTCCACACGGAAACCAAAAAAATAAAAAAATAAAAAAATAAAAAAAGGTGTTACACACGGGGCGATACCATCTCACCAAAACTGTTGATAGCTTGCCTTGAGGAAATATCCAAGAACTAGAATGAAACGAAAGAGTATCAAAATAGGAGATAAATCTAAGATTTGTGAAAAATATTGTTCTCTTCAGTGAATCTGCAAATGAAATGCGGCAACTAATAAACGATCTGAATAGAGAAAGTCTGTAAGTCGGACTTAAGATGAACAAGATAAAGACTAAGATCATGTTCAACAGTAGAGTTCAGTTCGAACAGATACATGTTCAAGACGGAGTATACATATACACCTAGAGCAACTCGTACAAACACATCTAGCAAAGAGGAAATTAAGCGACACATCAGTCTAGATTAGAGCCCTTCGGCAGACACAATAGTATACTAAGGAGGCTCCTTGCCATTATGTTTACAAAGAAATCTTTAACCAATGCGTCCTCCCAGTTATGACCTATGGATCAGAAACATGGACTACAACAAAATTAATGAGAGGAAATTAATAAGTGCCTAGAGAGGAATGGAGAGGTTGATGCTGGGAATTAACCTAAGAGATCGGATGAGAGTGACGTGGATCAGGGAACAGACAAAATGGAACATATACTTGAGAGCATCATAAAGAAAAAAATGGCAACGGACAGGTCATATATGTCGGAGACAGGACGACAGATAAACAAAGAAAGTAACAGACTGGACTATAAATAACATAGAGAGGCCAAGGGCCAGACCAATGACAAGATGGCGTGACAAAAAAAGCAAGATAGACAAGACAAGATGGAAAAGAGTAGAAAAGGCCTACGTCCTGCAGTGGATTGATTCAGGCTGCTGATGATTATATATACATACATACACACACTCACACACACACACACACACACACACACACACACACACAGACACACACACACACACACATATATATATATATATATATATATATATATATATATATATATATATATATATATATATATATATATATATATAGTATATATATATATATATATATATATATATATATATATATATATATATATATATATATATATATATATATATATATATATATATATATATATATATATATGTGTGTGTGTGTGTGTGTGTGTGTGTGTGTGTGTGTGTGTGTGTGTGGTGTGTAGTATGTATACATATATGTGTGTGTTTGTGTGTATGTTTATTACATTTATATACATATTTACATATATTTGTGGATATCGTGTTATATGCGTATATAAATATCTATATGTATATATCTGTTTATTTTTCTATCTATTTACATATATGTGTATAAATACATGTACACATATGTTTATATGCATGTTTTACGCATATATTTCCTTTCCTCCCCCCCTCCCCTCTTTTTCCACACAAGTTGCGTAGTCCCGTCCAAAGAATAACTCACGAATCTAAAGGAAAACTTTCGGGTGAACTCTATTAAAACTTTTTAATGAGGATTTACCTTTTTAATCAGAATACTTGGTAATCAGCAATATCCACTGATCTGAGGCGATAAGACGTAGGGAAAAAAGGAATTTAGGATGAAGTTTATACGATGGGGAAGTCATTAGGGAGATGTGAGGTCTCTCGATGACAGGTGAGCCGACGCGATGGACGGGGGAGAGCTGGTTCAGGTGAGGACAGGCGTCGGGGGAGGGGGAGGGTGGAGAAAGAGGGGAAATGGAGGTTAGGAGAAGGACGAAAAAAATATTTCGT
>NC_051392.1:16416555-16419055 GCF_015228065.2 Penaeus monodon | reverse complement strand
GAAAGATTGGGTGAAATGTTTTTTTTCTTCTTCTTCTTCTTCTTCTCTTATAATTTGTCGAAAATATATGAGGTATATTTATCAGAAGTGACCGAAAGGTAAAGGGATACGAGTGAAAGAAAGTGATCTTTATATGAAGGGATAAATGGAAGATTAGGTAGGAGAGGAAGGAGAGCATAACGTATATATAAAAGAACGAATGGGAAGAAGAATTACATTAGTGAAGAATTAGTGAAGATGAAATTGATGAGAGATGAGGCAAGAGACGATATAAACGTGAATTTTAGCTTGTGGTTGCAGTTCATTGCTGATATCCGTATAGACTTTTCGTGTTTTTTGTAACATTAACATCCACGTTCATGAACGATAACTTAAAAGGGCATTCATGTAATGTTTTTCCGCTCTTAATAAAACCGTTACGAGTTATGATAATAATAATAATGATACTCTTTATAGTGATAATAATAACTATACTGATGATAATAATGGTAGTTGCAATAACAATACTACTACTGCTGTTAATAATTATGATAATAGTTATAATACAGATAACGATAACGATCATAATAAAAGTGACAATAACAACAAAACCACAAACAATGATAATAATAGTTGCAGTAATAACACGAGACCAGAATTACACCCCAGCCTCAAACAGCGTAACAGGCTGTGACGGCTCAGTAAACGACCGTCACGCGCACTGAACTATCCTAATCGCTCGGCAACAATTAATCGACCTGACAGTAATAACACTGGCGACTGATGGTGCGCTGGGAGAAAGATGGAGAGAGGAAGGGTTTTAGCGATGATGAAGGATCCTGGAGGTCGAAGCGAGGAAAGGGAATAAGAGAGGGAGGAAGGGAGGGAAGGAAAGAAGGAAGGAAGCGAGGAAGGATTGCGGGTAATGGGCGAGAGAGGGAGGGAAAGAGAAAGAGAGGGTGTAATGAGAGCGAGAGAGAGGAAAGCACAAAGAAAGAAAGTGCATTGTGAGTAATATTACACTCCTTAAAAAAAAGAATGAAAAAACTCATTCTAGTCCCATCAAAAACTCGTATAAAATGAATTCCATCGAAAAGCATAACCGTTAAGCGAAATCCGAATGAACATATATGGACTCCCCGATTTCCATTTACTCCGGAGGTCACTATAGAGGTATTATAATAAATGTTTCGCTCTCTCACATTAAACATATAACATAGACACGATTGTCTGCATTTTGCAAAAGAAATATTTTGAATTATCTTTCCTACAATTGTGCAAAGTTGTTGCGAGTTGGAAACTAAACGTTTTTTTCGGACTCCGTATGTAATTATGCGAAACCATTTGAACACAAAGCTCAATTACGGCCATGAAAACATTTTATTGTATTCGTTGCCTTCTAGTTCAAGCTCGCTCTCCATCGCTGCTTCTGTCTCAATCTTTCTCTCTCTCTCTCTCTCTCTCTCTCTCTCTCTCTCTCTCTCTCTCTCTCTCTCTCTCTCTCTCTCTCTCTCTCTCTCTCTCTCTCTCTCTCTCTCTCGCACGCTCGCTCTCTTTGTCTGAACTCTTTTAGCTTCGAGTAATTTCGTTATTTCTCGTTTCCGTTTGGTAATGATATCCGGTGAAATATTTTAAAACCGGATGGTGATATTGGAGAACCATAAAATTTAGAAACACAAAAATATCGATAAACATTACACACACACACACACTAAAACACATATATATGGGTGTGTGTTTATACATATATCTATACAGTATGTATACATATATACTGTACGTATATACATATATATGTGTATATACATACATACATATTTTTATATATCAATGCGGCATTGCATTATTCCAACTTTCATATATATATATATATATATATATATATATATATATATATATAATATATATATATATATGCATATATATACATGCATGTATTCATATATATGCATATATATGTCAATATATATATGTGTATATATATATGCATATATATATATTTATATATCTGTCTACATATATGCATATATATCTATATCTATTTAGATATACAAAAACACACATATATACATGTATACATACATACACACACACACACCACACACACACATATCTGTCTATATATATATATTATATATATATATATATATATATATATATATATATATATATATATATATATATATATATTTACATACACACTCACACATTGCATATCTATGTACGTGTGCATGTGTGCTCTTGTTGTTATTATCATTATTATTATTATTAACATTATAAATATAATTATCATTATTATTATCATTATTACTATTATTATGTTTATTATTATTACCATTATCATTATTATTGATACTATTACTATTGTTATTATCATTATCTTTGTTATTACTATTATTATAATCTCTATCATTACTGTTATCTTTATTACTATCATTATTGTTATCATCATTATGAGTATTATCGTTTTTATTGTTTGTTTTATTTAGCGTTATTACTGATATCATCTTTATTATTGTTA
>NC_051392.1:16389055-16391555 GCF_015228065.2 Penaeus monodon | reverse complement strand
ACTGTTCCGGTCTCTTGCGACTTAGTAGATAGTCTCGGATTCGTTTCAGGAGAATGTGGGCGAAAACCTTGCCTGGTATACTGAGCAGTGTGATGCCACGGCAGTTAATACAGTCCCAAGAATCCCTTTCCCCTTCAGGAGATCAGAGGGAACGGAACTGCCAGATGACAGCCAAGATTGTGTGCAAGCTCTGTGCCATAGGTTCACCCCCCAGCCTTTAGCAGTTCAGTGTACAAATCACTTATGCTTGCAGCTTTTCCACCCTTCAGCTTTGAGATCGTCTCCCTAATCTCAGTTAGGTTATGAGGTTCCTCACCAATAGGTGGGTCCGGCACAGGAATTGTGACACCACTTGCGTCTAAACTAATTGTTGGAGGGTCTACCTGGTACAGCTGCTCAAAATATTCAGCCCAAATGTTACGCCAACATTGAGATGATCTGTCCATCCACTGAGTGAACTGTAGTCATTTGCGAGAAGGGTTTGGAGTTCAGTTTTCTCAGGGCTTGGTAGGTAGGGCGAAGATCATTTACTAATATAAAGCCTTCAACCTCTTCAGCAAGATTCCTGATAAACTGCCCCTTGTCCCTTCTCAGCACCAAGGGATGGTACAAATCCTATTTGCCATTCAGTTGAGCAACACGACACGTATTTGTAGCCTCCAATGTCCAACTGTCGCATTTGCCAACGGACCCCTGCGCTGCTGTTTATAGGACTAAAACTAATCTGCCATGTTTTCATCAGAGACTGCCGTGGCAAACCTCTGGGCACACTCTTCCTTCAGCAGTCTACCCAAGTGAAACACCCTGAAGTGGCCATTGAAGAGAAGGAATAATCTGAAATATATATATATAATATATAATATATATATATATATAAATATATAATATAATATACATAAATATAAAAATATAAATATATATATATATATATATATATATATATATATATATTGTATATTTATGTTGTATATATATATATATATATATATATATATATATATATATATATATATATATATATATATATATATATATATATATATATATATATATAGAGAGAGAGAGAGAGAGAGAGAGAGAGAGAGAGAGAGAGAGAGAGAGAGAGAGAGAGAGAGAGAGAGAGAGAGAGAGATGAAAGGTAAAACACTCCCTCCGTGTTGATATTGTGGTAGAAAAACCCACAATGAAAAATCTAGAGTTGTTGAAAATGAGACTACAGTCTGAAGGTCTGAAAAGGAAAGGGAGAGGAGGGTGCATAAAAGACGAACGGAAGCGAAGAGAGGTCAGGTGAGGTCGGAGGATCGGGCGGACTATGCGCAGGGTGGCCACATAAGGGAGAAGGCGGAACTGGTGGGAAGCGAGGAGACTATCGGCAAGAGAAAAGCCGCTGTTCAAGTGGAAATTAGGCAGCAGCTTTATTAAGGAGGATTCCACCAGTCTGCGGGTGTAGACATTAGCGGAAAGAAAGACAATTCCCAACGCTGTCCAGTCCATTAGACGGCCTGTATTCCACTTATGGCAAAAGAGGGCGTTGTTGTGGTGTCCCCTGGATACAGACGCTTAGTATAGTTTATCACAGGGGGCACAGGTGCCCACTTTCGAGGTAGAGGGAGGATTGGTGTGGACCAGGTTGCGAAACCTGGCGAAAGATTAGCCTGCAGTTGAGAGGGTGAAGAGGGCGACGTCGAGAACATGACGAGGTAGCCCAGATTCGAGAACGAACGACGCAGGTAGTCGATCTCTCCATCTAGGTACTGGGGGGCCACATATGCGGAGGGCGCGGAGGAACAGCGAGGTGGCAACACCTCTCTTTACATGGAGAGCATGGTATCTGAAGAAGTGTATATACATACCGTTGTCCATTGGCTTCCGGTATATGGAGAAGTGGTCAGCAGAGCGATGAACTAGGGTGTCCAAGAAGGGGAGCTTGTTGTCAACCTCCCATTACACCTCGAAACAGATGGAAGGAGAGAGAGAATACACACACACAAACACACACGGACACACACACGCACACACACACACACACACACACATATATGTGTGTGTGTGTGTGTGTGTGTGATATATATAATATAATAAAATATATATATATATATATATATATATATATATATATATATATATATATATATATATATATATATATATATATATATATATATATATATACATATATATATACATATATATATATAAATATATTATATATATGCAATAAGTGGCTATTCAAAATGTCGTTAATATTCTGTCTAAATATTTTTGGTTGTGCAGTATTTAGTGGTGCATACTTCAAAGAATTTTAATATCAATATCAAACATATATATATATATATCTATTATATACTATATATATATATATATATATATATATATATATATATATATATATATATATATTATATAATATATATATATATATATATATATGTATGTATGTAGTATTATATATATATATATATATATATATATATATATATATATATATATATGTGTGTAT
>NC_051392.1:16371555-16381555 GCF_015228065.2 Penaeus monodon | reverse complement strand
CAATTATCAACGAATGTTCTTAATAGGGAAAGGTTGAAGGCTGGATTTAAAAAATACTACAATATGCTTAACAGTCGAGCCAAAAATCGACAAAATACTAGTCCAGGGTAAAGCGCTAAAGCTAGTAGAGGAGTCTATATATGCATTTAGGATAATTATTAATGGTTATACAGTATCTTTAAGACCCACCTGGAAGGTTTCAATGACCACTTTTTATGTAAAGATAACAAGAATCTGTTAATATTTACATTCTCAAAAGTGTTTTCTCACCTTTCCAAAATCTTTCGTATCATTCGGGTTACTGAAAGGGTTAAAATCTTTTTACACTTCCGAATATTTTCCTTCCATCTTCAACACCTGTATTTCCAGCTTCAGCGATTGCAAAACTAACTTTGAAACATCTTATCCCGGGCCTAGAGCAGAGGATGGCCATGTCCTGAATCTATATTTTTCACATCTTGCAATTGCATCTCGTAAAACTGCAACCACTGAGGTGTCTATTCCCCGGAGGTACAACTCTAGGATATCTGACCCTGAGTGGAATGAGGCTGAGGAAAAGGGAGAGATCAGAGGAGGAGGAGAAAGGGGAAGAAGAGGAGGAGGAGGAGTTAGAGATAGCTGGGAGGGAGAGGACGAGAAAGAGGGAGAAAGGAGGAGGTGGTAAAAGAAGAGGAAGAGGAATAACGTGAAGGAAGAAAAAGTGGTGGTGGTTTAAGAGGAAAAGGAAAAGGAAAAGAGAATGTTGGAAGAGAGGCAGGAGGAAGAGTTGCTGGTGACGGAGGAGGAGGAAGAAGAAGAGGAAAAGAAGGAGTGGAGAGGCAGGGGGAAGAGGTAGTGGAGGAGAGAAAGAGGAGAAAGAAAAAAGTGTAGAGGCAGGAGGAAGGGAGGAGGAAAACAGAAAATAGAGAGGCAAGACGAAGAGGTGCGGCAAAGGTGGAAGAGGAGAAGCGATGTTGGAAGGTCAGGATAAAGAAGAAGAACGGAAGGAAAGATGAACAGAGGGGAGGGAAGGAGTGGCGACGGAGAAGAGAAGGGAAGATAAACAAAGCAGGAGGGGAAGGAAGGAGGAGGAAACGGAGCAAGAGAAGATGTTGGTGTAAAAGGAAGGAAGAGAAGGAGAAGAAAGATGAAAAAGAGAGTTTAGACAAACGAAGGAGGAAGAGGAGGAGTAGAAAATACCGAAGAAGGAAGAGACTGTGACGGAGAAGTTGTAAATAGAAATGACAAGGAAGAGGAGCCGAAAGAAGAGAAAGAATGCGTGTAAAAGATGGCGGAGAAACGTGACTGCAATGAGAAAGTTGGAGGAGACTAAAGAACAGAAGAAAGGGAGAAACAAACAAACGTAAGAAAATATAAGATAACCGCAAGAATAACGAAGAGTGTGATAAGAGCACAATGACAATATTAAGTTATGGACGATGAAATGGGAGGAATAAAACAGAACAAAGAAGACACTAATAATAATAAAAGAAACCCAAACTTTAGACGAAAGAACCAGAAGTTTATATATAAACCAGCAATTTCTGTCTTGGCTTTCTCTCCCTCTTTCTCATGGCAAGAAACAATAAAACCGACCGTTGGCAACCCCCAAGTCAGGGTTATGAAGGGCAGCCCACACCGTTGGACTCCGTCAGGAAACAATTACGGTTTTATTACTCCGTCTGAAGGATATTGAAGGATCTTCCCACACTCCTACACCTCAGGCAGCGCCGGGAAAATACTCTCAGTACTCTTACTCTACTCATATATCTCTCTCTTTTAGTTTTATACTGTTCATACTCTACTTACAAATTACACTCTATAGTCTGACTCTACCCTCCTATCTCTATCCCGATATTTACCATTTACACTGTTCTTACAAACCTCCTTCAAATACTCCAACCCCATTCTCTCCACAAAAAACTGAGTCTAAAATGTTATCCCGCCTCCCCCCTCAATGATCACCCCCCCCCCTCCCTTCAGAAACAGCCTACTCTCAACTCCTTCTCTCAGAGATATTCCATTCTTCTAAGCCTCCTCTCAGAGGAGTTTAGTCCCACTCCCCAGAAACAACCCACTCCATCCCTTTAAACTCCACCCCACCTCCCCTACCTCTCTTCCAAAGAAAATGACACTCCCACAACCAGCACCCCCCCCCCCCACACACCCCTCCGACACGCACACCCTAGACATCATTTCTCCAACAGCTACTGCCTTAGTCTTCGTTATCCTTCATAAGGGTTCTGGATGACTGATGTTCTTTTTTTGTGTGTAGAGCGGTTATTTGGTCGTTTGTGACTGAAGCAGTGAAAATGTAAACATTTACGTTAAAAGTTGAGGAAAAATGGTAATTGTGGTTATATATTTATTTTATTTCTATATCATATTTATTCACTGTGTTAATTTCACAAGTCAAAAGGGCATAATAGTGATCACTCATTAACATCTTTATGATAGTACATGTGGCTGAGCATTTATGTTAGTTCAAATGGATAAATCATGTATAATGAACCACCCTACCTTTAACGTTTACCCAGTTAATCTGACTATAACACAAATCTGATTTTGTCTTATGTTGTGCATGCTCGACTGTGATAAACACAGTACTGAATGATGATTAAATAAATCATTGATCATTAATTATTATGTAAAAGCACAGAAAAGACCAACTCATATGCAATATATTGAAAAATAATGATTAAATGTTCGAAAATGCAGCATAGAGGGCGCGTAGGGGGCACTGATGGTCAACTCCGGGCGTGGGTGAGGGTGAATTCGACCAGATTTCAAATTGCAAAGGAATAATGAAACTCGACAAAATGTTTTATAATGGAAGTACGAATCAATAAAATCAAAAAAGGAAAATAAGTGTAAACAAGACACTTTGTTCCCATTAAAACAATAAGTAAAATAACAATAGCAATGAAATGGTAAATAATAATAATGATGGCAATAATGATGATAATAATAATAACAAAAATAATACAAATAATAAAATAATAATGCTAATGCTAATAACAACCACAATAATGATTACAATGATAATGATAATGGAAATAATAATGATTATGATAACAACAAGAAGAAAACAGCAACAATAATAAAAACAATATCATTAACAATAAACGTGAAATTAGGGAGCAGAAGTAGACACTTTTCAGCAAAAGTGCGAGTAAACGTGTACATGTAATTTGCAATTGTTAATTAAAAGTCAGGTGGACCTCGTGCACCATTAGAGTTACAATTGCCTTTGTTTTGTAAAAGCGTGTGTGTGTGTGTGTGTGTGTGTGTGTGTGTGTGTGTGTGTGTGTGTGTGTGTGTGTGTGTGTGTGTGTGTGTGTGTGTGTGTGTGTGTGTGTGTGTGTGTGTGTGTGTGTGTGTGTGTGTGTGTGTGTGTGTGTTTTATAAGGTAGATCTATACGATATTTACATGTATGTCAATATATTTCTCTTGTTATTGCACAGATTCCGGGTACGAAGGTTGTTCGGCTCATAAAAGAGAGGAAAAAAAATATATTAATATTTCTCTATCATCGTCGGAAGTAATCTGTCGGTTGTACTATTTGCCCGACTCAAGAAGTGTGTATCAAAGCGATTTTTTTTCCGAGGAGTACTTGGTCAATACAGGTGCAGAGTACAAGATTTGTATGTTGTTAGTACCGATGAAATACTGCCTCTCTGCTCTCTCTCTCTCTCTCTCTCTCTCTCTCTCTCTCTCTCTCTCTCTCTCTCTCTCTCTCTCTCTCTCTCTCTCTCTCTCTACACACACACACACACATATGTGTGTGTGTGTGTGTGTACATATATATATATATATATATATATATATATATATATATATATATATATATATATATTATATATATATATATATATATATATATATATATATAATATATATATATATATAGATTATATATATATATATATATATATATATATATATACCCTCCCTGACCAGGACTCAAATCTCTGCCACTCAAGGTATGACTCCAGATGACTAGTACTAAATCAATCATAACTCAACAGGACTGTTCAATCAGGATCTTACTAGCTCCATAGAAATTTACTATCTACTCATAGTAGAGAAACGAGGTTTTGCACACACTCCCCGTGGGCAGTCGGTGGAAATTGATTTAGAAATTCAAATACTAAGTCCGATTTATTGAGGTATCACGAAAGGTGAAATAATGCAGTAGCCCATAGATATAGATAAATGATAACCCTACTTGACCTGGACTCGTATAGTAAACCAAATATTATTAAACCAAGTACATTATCATCGCCATCATCTTCTTAATCAGAATCTTTTTTATTGTTATCATTATAATTATTGCTACAATGTTCATTATTAATAACTTTAATTTTAGTCATAACAACAACAATCAATATGCGCTTTCTAAAATGGGATTCCAAATAGGCGTATTACTCCTATTTAAAACCCGACATTAAAACTATCATACGACCAAAGATGTTTCTGAGAGAGTATATAACACGTAGTACATAACTCAACATATCAGCTAATTATAAGGTTTGGGTCGTTGCCGGTAAAGGTGTTTCGTCCGTTCAACTTTTGAAGTAACTACGTCAGAAATATTACGTAATCTATATGACCATGTAGGCGCCATTTATTACAGTACGGTTATTAGTGGTTTTTTTTCAATACTATTATTTGCATCTGAATTTTTCAATTCGTTATCATTATAGTTATCTTTATATTGGTATTATTTACAATTATTTCTATTATCATCACCACATAGGAATTAATAAGAATTTTATTTGTATATCAACAATGAAAATAATAATGACATTAATAATAATAATAATATTGATAATAATTAATATGATAATTATTATCATTAATAATAATAATAATGATAATGATAATAATAATAATAATAATAATAATAATAATAATAATAATAACAAGGATAGTGATAATGATAGTGATAGTAATAATGACAATGATAATGATAATGATAATGATAATGATAATAATAATAATAATAATAATAAATAATAATAACAATAATAATAATAATAATAATTATTATTATTATTATTATTATTATTATTATTATTATTATTATTTTTATTATTATTATTATTATTATTATAATGACAATAGTAATAAATAATAATAATAATAATAATAATAGTAGTAGTAATAATAACAATAATAAATATAATAATATAATAATAATATAATAATATATAAATATAATAATAATAATAATAATAATAATAATAATAATAATAATAATAATAATAATATAATAATAATAATAATAATATAATAATAATAAAATAATAATATTAAAATATAATGATAATAATTATGCTAAAGGAGTGAATAAATATGCCAAATTTCCATAGTGACTCTAAATGGTTTAAGAAAGATAATATAATAGAACCAAAAATTCATTTAAAGGACTGTAATAGTATCTGAAATGATAATAATGAAATAAGATATTAATATATTATATGATGAATAGTAGACTAAAAAGGTTGGAATATTGATTGGCAATTATTGTGCTGCTGGCTTCGTTGTGTGTGTAAAGTAGATGATATATTGTAAGCAAATGTCGTGGTTCGGATGTGTGTAAGTTCTGTGTAAGAGTAGAATATGATCTATAAATCATAATAATATATATGGACAGTTTGTTTTGTATATATTGTGGGTGTATTTGTAGTTTATGTGAGTGAATGTGTGTAATGAATAGTTATGTTATATGTACGTATATGTACGTGATATGTATATATTAGAATGATATAATAAATAATATATATATATATATATATTATAGTATATATAATATAGTATATATGTATATTTATATGATAGTATTATAGATTTTATGATATATATATATGTATAGTATTATGTGGTGTGTGTGTGTGTGTGTGTGTGTGTAGTATGTAGTATATTACGTATATATATAGTATATATATATATATATTATATATATTAATATATATATATATATATATATATATAATATATATATATATAAATAATGTATGTGTATGATTTATATATTATTATATATTATATATATATATATATATATATATATATATATTATAAACAGTGGCCCAGTATGATTATTTACCCCCCAAGAAATAAATACCGTTTTATCACAATAGAAAATAGGAAGGTGGAGAGGGGAGAGGGGGGGGGCATAGGGTACTTTGTATGGGTTCCCAGAAGCAATTTAAAATTATGACTTCGAATTTAACTCAAGTATATCTTACCAATTATGTCTACAAATAATAATTTCTCACATATCAATAAATTGGAATCTTTCCATAAAGTGTTCTTGTCCTATACCCATTACAATATTTAAAGCAAGTATTAACTGAATCTGAAAAGATGACAGACACTGAATGGGGCCATACAGATTATTACAAATTGGTCGGGTGCCACAGAATGGAAAAAAAAGTTAGGGAACCACTGTACTGTAAATAATACTGATAATAATAAATAATAAAATTAGAAATAGACTTATCATATAAGAAGTTAATAATGATAATAATAACAACGATACTTAACAACAGTTTTGAATAAATAATTATAATAATCATGTAACAATAAGAGTAGCATATAAATAATGTAAACCATAGTATGGACATTTGCTATTTCCAAAGATATTCGATTAAACGTGTACATGCAATCTGCTGCTGTTAATTAAGAGCCAGGTAGGCCTTGGGCCACCTGGCTAGCATTGTTTTGAACATGTATGGGGCCCAATTTGTGTGTGCGTGTTAACTTGTGTGTGAAAATATATATTTACGTTAGCACATATCCATTATCTTTTATGGAAACAGAGTACGTAGGCTTGAAAAAGAAAAAAAAATATATGTTTGATATTTCGTTAGCATCGAAAGTAATTCGTCGGTTGCGCCATTTACCCGGCTCATATGTCATATGTTTATAATCTTGATTCATCATATTGTTTGTCTTATTCATTTAAATATTTATTTATTTAATTATTTGTTTTATTTATCTATCATTATTGTTATTTGTATTTTCTATGTAACCAAAAGTTGAGTGGCATTTGGTTTGCAATAGAATTGTTATGATTACACTACTGAATGACGGTTCATGAATTCATTAAATCATATAAAAGTATCATTCAAAAAGTAAAGAAAACACGTCAGTTCCTTTAATACACTGATAATAATAGTGATAATAATGATGATAATGATCATACTAGTGATGAAAAAAAAAATAGAATACAAATAATAATAAAAAAAGTGATAATAATAGCAATGGTAATAATAATAACAAAATAACATAATAATAAATAATATATAATATCAATAAGATAATAATAATAATATAAAACAATAAATAATAATAATATATAATAGTAATGATAAATATAATAATAATTGATAATACAATAATAAAAAAATTATATATATTCATAATAAGAATAATATGTATAATATGATAATACTATACTAAATAATAATAATATATAATAATGATAATAATAATAATAATAATAATAATAATAATAAAACAATAAACAAACACACACAATATATAATATAAAGATGAATGTAATAATAATAATAAAATAAATATAGATAACATAATATAATATAATGATATAATAATAATTAATAATAATATAATAATAATAATGATAATATATATCATAATATATAAATAATAATAATAATTATTATTATGATTATAGTTATAGTCATAATAATAATATCAAAATTAACAGTAATGATGATGATGGCGATGATGGTGATGATGATAATGATAATAATAATTATATTAATAATAATAACAATAGTAATAATAATAAAAAAAATCATCATCATCATCATCATCATCATCATCATCATCATCATCATCATCATCATCATCATCATAATAATAATAATGATAATAATAATAATAATAATAATGATAGTAATAATAATAATAATAACAACAACAACAACAACAACAACAACAACAACAACAACAATAGTGATAATGACAAGGATGATAATGGTAAGAATGACTATAGAATTATAATAACAATAATGATCGTACAACGATAATGATAACAATACTAGTAGTACTAATGATCATAATGATGAAAGTAATGGTAATTATAATTATAGTAATGATAATAATAATGATTATGATGATGATGATCATACAATAATAATAAAGATAATGATAGCAATAAAAATGATGATGATAATAAAAATAGTAATGAGGATGATACTACTAATACTAATACTAATTATCATAATAATAATAATGATAATAATAATAATAATAATAACAATAATAATAATAATAATAGTAATAATAATAATAATAAAAACAACAATTACAACAATGATAATGAAAATAAAATAGTAACGATAACAACCATAATAATAATACTGACATTTATAATAATGATAATAATTTTAATAATGATAATAGTGGTACTACTATCACTACTTCTAAAAATAATAATGGTTATAATAATAATGTTGATAATAATAATAATAATAATATGAGTAATGATATCAAGGAAAATAATTATAATGACATTAATACAAACGATAATGATGATAATAGGAATTTTAGCAATGAGGATAATAATGAGGATGTAATGATAATACTGATATTAATATGAACGTTAATAACAATAATGATTATAAAATAAAATAAAAATAATGATATCAATAATGATGATAATGATAACAATAATATTAATATTAATAATAATAATGAATAATAATAATAATAATAATAATAATAGTAATAATAATAATAATAATAATAATTTCTACCCACACTCACGAGTGACAGGACCTTGCATTCTGTTCTTGTCCACATCATTACAGATCAGTCAAGTTGAAGTCAAGTAGCCAAGGTAATTATATATTTAGAAATCAACAATCATCAAACTTAAAAGTATATTTATAATATAACTTTTGATTTGGGGCTTTAATATTTATATACTTCATCAACCTATAGAATTACATATCGCTTTAATAAAGGATATAACTCATAAGCGTATCCTTTGTCGACTTAGAATACGAGTGAAGAGACTATCGGGTAAAAACAAAAGACTAGAATCACTTTCAAACTACAAGACTGTCATCGCGCACTCAATACTGCAGCAGGCGGGTCAACTTTCCTGTGAACAGTGTGATTTCTTGAACAACCATTTACTGCCGAGCAAAAGATCACTAAAGATGGAAAGAACGATCCAAATTTTTGGCTCTTGTGTTCCAAGGACTAGTTCTTTAGAGAAATCTTTGCATTCCATCGATAGCAACTTTGAAGAGAGCTTCTAGATATAAATGTAGGTCCTAGTCTCTCAGATAAGATTTAAGGACTGAAAAGCAAAGTCAAAGCCCTCGACAAAAGCTTAGGTTTCAATGTTTGACGAAATGTCAATAAAAAAGTAACTCTTTTACAATCAGGAGACTGACAGTGAGGGAAGCAGACTTTGGCACATGGGGTAATCCAAATCCCCAGTCAACCGAACACTTATTTATGAACAGGGAAATTAGAAATGGATGGAAACAACCGATTAAAAAAAATAGAAAAGAAAAAAGAAACATGGTGAAACTTTTTGTCAAAATTAAAGAACAGTAACATAGCACTGAAGGATTGCTTTCAAGTTTCTGTATACAGAATACAGTACAACACAGGATATTAATGAACAAACCTTATATATATATTAGTCGAAAGATTTTTGGTGGATGTACGATTTCCAACATTTGTTAAGCTCTATACTGAATAGTTCTGAAAAACATGTGTCAGCATGTATTCTACACAAAAGTGTAGAATACACTTAAGATGCCCATTTAAATTGCTCTGAAGGTAAGAAAAAAATCTTGTCATGTTAACGCCCTTATCCAAAATGAAAGTTAGCTTTGCAGCTCGATTATTCAGTAGGTCTGCAGCAACTGCATTAATGTTTTCGCAATACCAGGGAAGCTTCAACAGTTGACTTTGTTCCGAGGATGGACCACTTTTTAAATATTTTTAACACTTGTAATCTGA
>NC_051392.1:16344000-16356455 GCF_015228065.2 Penaeus monodon | reverse complement strand
TAATAATAATAATAATAATAAATAATAATACAGTAATAATGATAATAATAATAATAATAATAATAATAATAATAATAATATAATAAATAATAATCAATAAATAATAATAATATATATTAATAATAATAATAATAATAAAAAATAATTAATAAATATATAATAATAATGAAATAATCAAATAATAATAATAATAATAATTGTAATAATATGCTAAAAGGAGTTGGAATATAAATATGCCAAAACTTCCCCATTGGCTGGCTGCTTATGCGTTTTATGAAAGAGATAGATATATATGAAACCCAAAAATCTCCATTTTACAAGGACTGTAATATGTAGGTCTCGGTTCATGTAAATGAAAAAGATATTAAATATTTCGCTGACAGAACTCCAGCTTTCGAACTATTCCGCTGGGTGCCATATTTGCTCCAGCTCAACAGGACGCTCCGAAATGTGTGTAGTAAAGTTACTCTATTTTTAATGCAGCACATGGTCAGTGCGGTTGGAGGGTGTAACAGTTCTGCAATGATAAGAGTAATGGAATATAGATTTCTTATTATCTATAGATGAATAGGTAGATAGACAGTGTGTGTGTGTGTGTGTGTGTTGTGGTGTGTGGGGTGTGTGGGTGTGTGTGTGTGGTGTGTGTGTGTGTGTGTGTGTGTGTGTGTGGTACGCCGTATGACGTATATGTACGTATATATATATAGTATATATATATATATATATATATATATATATATATATATATATATATATATATATATAGATTATATATAGTATATATATATATATATATATATATATATATGTGTGTGTGTGTGTGTGTGTGTGTGTGTGTGTTGTGTGTGTGTGTGTGTGTGTGTAGAAATATATATATATATATATATATATAATATATATACTATTACAAATATATGTATGTAATATATATATTATAATATATATATATACATATATATATATAATATTAATATATTTATATATACATTAAAAAATATATATATATATATAATATATATATATATATATATATATATATATATATATATATATATATATAAACATTGGCCCAGTATGATTATTTACCCCCCAAGAAATCCATACCGTTTTATCACAATAGAAAATAGGAAGGTGGAGAGGGGAGAGGGGGGGGCATAGGGTACTTTGTATGGGTTCCCAGAAGCAATTTAAAATTATGACTTCGAATTTAACTCAAGTATATCTTACCAATTATGTCTACAAATAATATTTCTCACATATCAATAAATTGAAATCTTTCCAGAAAGTGTTCTTGTCCTATACCATTACAATATTTAAAGCAAGTATAAACTGAATCTGAAAAGATGGACAGACACTGAATGGGGCCATACAGATTATTAAAATTGGTCGGGGCCACAGAATGGAAAAAAAGAAGTTAGGGAACCACTGTACTGTAAATAATACTGATAATAATAATAATAAAATTAGAAATAGACTTATCATATAAGAAGTTAATAATGATAATAATTACAACGATACTTAACAACAGTTTTGAATAAATAATATAATTATCATGTAACAATAAGAGTAGCATATAAATAATGTAAACCATAGTATGGACATTTGCTATTTCCAAAGATATTCGATTAAACGTGTACATGCAATCTGCTGCTGTTATTAAGAGCAGGTAGGCCTTGGGCCACCTGGCTAGCATTGTTTTGAACATGTATGGGGCTCAATTTGTGTGTGCGTGTTAACTTGTGTGTGAAAATATATATTTACGTTAGCACATATCCATTATCTTTTATGGAAACAGAGTACGTAGGCTTGAAAAAGAAAAAAAAATTATATGTTTGATATTTCGTTAGCATCGAAAGTAATTCGTCGGTTGCGCCATTTACCCGGCTCATATGTCATATGTTTATAATCTTGATTCATCATATTGTTTGTCTTATTCATTTAAATATTTATTTATTTAATTATTTGTTTTATTTATCTATCATTATTGTTATTTGTACTTTCTATGTAACCAAAAGTTGAGTGACATTTGGTTTGCAATAGGATTGTTATGATTACACTACTGAATGACGGTTCGTGAATTCATTAAATCATATAAAAGTATCATTCAAAAAGTAAAGAAAACACGTCAGTTCCTTTAATACACTGATAATAATAGTGATAATAATGATGATAATGATCATACTAGTGATGAAAAAAAAAATTAAAATACAAATAATAATAAAAAAAAATGATAATAATAGCAATGGTAATAATAATAATAAAACAATAATAATAGTAATGATAATAGTTACAATAATGATAATAATGATAATAACAAGTATTAATAATAATAATAATAATAATAATAATAATAATAATAATAATAATGATAATAACAAGGATAATAATAGTAACAATGATAACGATAATAATGATAACACAATAATAACAATAAAGATAACACAGTGACAATAATAACAATGATAATGACAATAATAATATTAGTAGTAGTGTTCATAATAAAGAAAATAATGGTAATAATAATGATAATACTGATACTAAAATAAGAACAATAATAATAATAATAATAATAATAATAATAATAATAATAATAATAATAATGATAATAATAATAATAATAATAATAATAATAATAATAAATAATAATAATAATAATAATGATAATGATGATAATGATGATGATGAAGATAATGATAATAATAATTATATTAATAATAATAACAATAGTAATAATAATAAAAAAAATCATCATCATCATCATCATCATCATCATCATCATCATCATCATCATAATAATAATAATAATAATAATAATAATAATGATAATAATAATAATAATAATAATGACAGTAATAATAATAATAACAACAACAACAACAATAATGATAATGACAAGGATGATAATGGTAAGAATGACTATAGAATTATAATAACAATAATGATCGTAACAACGATAATGATAACAATACTAGTAGTACTAATGATCATAATGATGAAAGTAATGGTAATTTATAATTATAGTAATGATAATAATAATCATTATGATGATGATGATCATACAATAATAATAAAGATAATGATAGCAATAAAAATGATGATGATATAAAAATAGTAATGAGGATGATACTACTAATACTAATACTAATTATCATAATAATAATAATGATAATAATAATAATAATAATAACAATAATAATAATAATAATAGTAATAATAATAATAATAAAAACAACAATTACAACAATGATAATGAAAATAAAATAGTAACGATAACAACCATAATAATAATACTGACATTTATAATAATGATAATAATTTTAATAATGATAATAGTGGTACTACTATCACTACTTCTAAAAATAATAATGGTTATAATAATAATGTTGATAATAATAATAATAATAATATGAGTAATGATATCAGGAAAATAATTATAATGACATTAATACAAACGATAATGATGATAATAGGAATTTAGCAATGAGGATAATAATGAGGATGTAATGATAATACTGATATTAATATGAACGTTAATAACAATAATGATTATAAAATAAAATAAAAATAATGATATCAATAATGATGATAATGATAACAATAATATTAATATTAATAATAATAATGATGATAATTATAATAATGATAATAAAAATAATGATAATGGTACTATTAATAATATAAATAACAGTAGTAGTAGCAGTAATAATAATAATAATAATAATAATAATAATAATAATAATAATAATAATAATAATAATAATAATAATAATAATAATAATAATTTCTACCCACACTCACGAGTGACAGGACCTTGCATTCTGTTCTTGTCCACATCATTACAGATCAGTCAAGTTGAAGTCAAGTAGCCAGGTAATTATATATTTAGAAATCAACAATCATCAAACTTAAAAGTATATTTATAATATAACTTTTGATTTGGGGCTTTAATATTTATATACTTCATCAACCTATAGAATTACATATCGCTTTAATAAAGGATATAACTCATAAGCGTATCCTTTGTCGACTTAGAATACGAGTGAAGAGACTATCGGGTAAAAACAAAAGACTAGAATCGCTTTCAAACTACAAGACTGTCATCGCGCACTCAATACTGCAGCAGGCGGGTCAACTTTCCTGTGAACAGTGTGATTTCTTGAACAACCATTTACTGCCGAGCAAAAGATCACTAAAGATGGAAAGAACGATCCAAATTTTTGGCTCTTGTGTTCCAAGGACTAGTTCTTTAGAGAAATCTTTGCATTCCATCGATAGCAACTTTGAAGAGAGCTTCTAGATATAAATGTAGGTCCTAGTCTCTCAGATAAGATTTAAGGACTGAAAAGCAAAGTCAAAGCCCTCGACAAAAGCTTAGGTTTCAATGTTTGACGAAATGTCAATAAAAAAGTAACTCTTTTACAATCAGGAGACTGACAGTGAGGGAAGCAGACTTTGGCACATGGGGTACTCCAAATCCCCAGTCAACCGAACACTTACATTTATGAACAAGGAAATTAGAAATGGATGGAAGCAACCGATTAAAAAAAATAGAAAAGAAAAAAGAAACATTGGTGAAACTTTTTGTCAAAATTAAAGAACAGTAACATAGCACTGAAGGATTGCTTTCAAGTTTCTGTATACAGAATACAGTACAACACTAAGGATATTATTGAACAAATCTTATATATATATTAGTCGAAAATTTTTGGTGGATGTACGATTTCCAACATTTGTTAAGCTCTATACTGAATAGTTCTGAAAAACATGTGTCAGCATGTATTCTACACAAAAGTGTAGAATACACTTAAGATGCCCATTTAAATTGCTCTGAAGGTAAGAAAAAAATCTTGTCATGTTAACGCCCTTATCCAAAATGAAGTTAGCTTTGTAGCTCGATTATTCAGTAGGTCTGCAGCAACTGCATTAATGTTTTCGCAACACCAGGGAAGCTTCAACAGTTGACTTTGTTCCGAGGATGGACCACTTTTTAAATATTTTTAACAGTTATAATCTGAAAAGTGATGGGACTAGAAGAAAGCTTTAACGGCTTCATAGTAACAAGTAAATTATCTAGACAAATCATAAACTGGGTTGATTCACTGGTATTTTTACATGTTAAAAGACAAGTATAATACCAGAGAGGTTGGTTGTTAAACATAAAATCCTGTATTGGACCACGATCTAAATTATGATTTTGAACTTCTGTTTACCAGTCGCCTGAAACAGAGAACCTTTTGAAAAACTTATTTACTGTCGTTCGTAGAAATAGAGGTGATAATACACACAACTCAAATGAATATCAGTTTGATGAAGCCTTATGTCCTCAGTGAGGAAAGTAATTTCAAAGCCTGGAAAGAATGCCAATTGTGTTGATCTAGGTAAGTTTCTTCGTGAAACTCAAACCGTGTTTCATAATGAGGACGCAGACATGCTGAAGAGCAGTTTCTCATAGCAAGACAATATTACAGATGATAAACATGTTTTAAATAATCAGCCTATCATAAATGTTTCAAATTTTATAAGGGTTATATTGTTAAACAGACCAAAAGGAAAACTAACTTGCACTGATCCTGTGGGCGAACCCAATGCATTTGTGTTCAACTTATTAAATGACACCTTTCAAGGCCGGGGGTCCTGATATTGGCGGTCTACATATTCCGTCTGATATATTACTGACAGTTCTGAAAGCATTGGAAAATATATTCGAACAAACATTTCCAGACAGATTTTATGAGGACAAAATTCTACCTCCCGGTGGCCATTGTAGGAACAGCATTTCCCGATTGTCATGATATGATGAACATTGTTATTGACAAGTAGGCTGAATTGAGAAAATGCAGAAAAAACGTTGATATGAACGAAAATATAAAGGATTATTTTTTTTCAAGAGAATTGGAAAAAGTATCATTATTTCTCTAGCATTTGTATTTGATTTGTTGTGAATAAGTTATTATTTGTAAATTACAAATTAATCGATATGTAAATATCGTTCATTTAAATCATCAGTTAACTTCTATAATGCAGGCTTCAAACTTTCCGATTTGTCCGTTAAGCATAAGATAGAGGTGCAGGCGATACATAGCAGACGGTATTAGTATACAGTAACGTCGTGCGTAATGTAGTTGTTGACGTCATAAATATATATTTTTAATCCCAACAACAGGTCTCAAGACGGACATATCTGTTACATGTTTTATGAGGAGTGGAGCTTCTTTATGATCTAGTGAAATCATAGAGAGACAGACAGACACTTTGAGTAATGGGTAAATGAACGTAGAAATAGACAAATTCCAGTGATTGTGCACGTATGTGTATAAATGTACAGTTGGATAAATAGATAGAGCGCATGAGACATGCAAAAATAACGTCCGTTGATCATTATTATATAAATTCATTCACATGGCTTTTACTTTGAGAAACTGTCACTGTTTAAAGACAAAAAAAATAGCGAAGTCAGGAAGTAACCATTTACATAAGACGTGACTGAATTTGGAATATTGTTTTTCCAAAGCATGTATTTAATGAGCGACAAATCTCTGAGGAAATGCGTAAAGAGATACATACGAACATGAAACTTTTCTCGCATTGCATAAATTTCCGCTTAGAGAGTTTGTTGACATATTTAAAAAGGTCGTCGTTAAAAGCAATAGAATTTTATATGTGCATCTAAATGTCAGAATGAAAATTTAATAAATTGCGGTGCTATTATTTGAATTTCATCAAGGGGAATGATTTATAGAAATCTTGGCACATATGTCCTGTTTATATCTATACACTTGTAAACCTGATGTATGATCGTACACTCCAGATTACTTGATGGCAGATCATTATTGGGTATTATAGATGTAAAAAATATCCAACTGGAATTGCGCATAAAACGCACATATGTATGCGGAAAACATTTTCTACCGCTGACGTTATATCACATCTTAGCGTCACACAGTCAGCCACTTAAACTCACGTATCTTATATACACGAGGCAAAGGGACTTCGGCGTTAACATTTAATCCAGATATGTAAAGAAACTAGTATATATTATTCTTGGATATTATACTATATTATATCATATATATATATATATATATATATATATATATATATATGTGGTGATGTGTGTTGTTGTGTGTGTGGGTTGGTGTGTGTAATTGTGTGTGTTGTGTGTTTGTGTGTGTGTGTGTGTGTGTGTGTATGTGTGTGTGTGTGTGTGTGTGTGTGTGTGTGTATGTGTGGTGTTGTGTGTGTGTGTGTGTGTGTGTGTGTGTGGTGTGTGTGTGTGTGTGTGTGTTTGTGTGTGCGTTGCATATATTATATATATATATCTATATAATATATATATAATATATATATATATATATATATATATATTATATAACATATCAAAATATATAATATATATATATATATATATATATATATATATATATATATAATATATATATGTATGTGTGTTTTTGTGTGGGTGTGTGTGATGTTTGTATAGGGATAGTATATTATAATAATATATATAATATAATATAATATATATCTAGTTTATAAATATTTATAATATAAAATATGTAATATATATAATAATAGAAAAATAGATAAATAGATGATAATATATATCAAAATATCTATATATATATATATATATATATATATATATATATATATATATATATATATACATAATATATAATATATATATGTATATATAGGTGTTTTGTATTGTCTAGAATTATATATATTATATATATATATATATAATATATATATATATTATATATATATATATATAATATTAATATATATATATATATCATAAAATAATATAATAATATATTAAAATATTACTCTACTAATAGATTCATATATTTTATTATATAATATAAAATATATCTAATATAAATTTTCTTAATATATATAATATAATATATATATAAACTCATATATTGTGGTGTGTGTGTGTGTGTGTGTGTATATGTGTGTGTGTGTGGTGTTGATGTCCTTGAAGGATTGTTTTACAAAAAATATAAAAACAAAGTATCTGTTTTCATACACAACGATATTGCAGCCATCACGTATAAAAATCACATGTTACATATAGGTAGATGGATAAAAAAAGATGATAGACAGGTAATGGATAGATATAAACACGGACAGGAATCACATGTTACATATAAATAAATAGATAAATGATAGATGAGACAGACAGACTGACGGATAGAATTATACACACATTTAATATTTATATATATGTTAAATTTAGTATATTATATATATATGATATTTATAATATATATATATAATAAATAATTATATATATATATATAATATTACCACACCAACCACGCGCGCACCATGGTATTACAGAAATTCTTCCGTCAATAAAGATTGTTATTCACCTTTATAAAAAAAAAAAATAAAAGTGTTCCTAAAATAATCACATTATAATAATAACAACACAAACCTTTCTGTGGTTTTGTTCGAACTTTTCGTTGGTGATTTCTAGGGTTAACTAGGGTTGAATCTTTGGTGCAAATCACACAAAGAGGCTACGTGATACCCAGAATTCAGGGTTTTCAGGGATTTCTCCTTGTAGAGAATTTACACTCTCACTGTGCTGTGCTGAATCAATTTCACAAACACGTGATTCATGGAACGAACACACATCCTTATTATTGTTTTTGTTGTTCATGGAATGTGCATATGTGGTGATGAATATAATATAAACATGACTGTGAGTTAGATAAAATCCCCGTTACACTCATCATACCCACATCCATGACGACATTCGCGCGGCACGCATGCAAGCGCATACCACAACGCCTGACACACACAAACAACGAAACACACCACCACACCTAGCACACACACACACACACACACACAATACAACACACACACAAACACACAACATAACACTTTGTTTGACTACATCTCCCTTCATGGCTATTTAATAATTCAAAAGCTGTTCTTTTTACATTCTTAAATCATATATAAGATATTCCGGCGTGTTGGCGTATAATTCTATAATTCACACGAAAACATCCCGCAATCTCTTTATGCGCACTGAGGAATTGATAATTATAAACTGACTAGACCAACCCAATATTCTAATAGAAATCACGCTGAAACTGGAAACCGCATTTTATATTCAGATATATTTGAAATTATTGATACCTCTCTATTTCATGATGATCCGAATAATTTAGAAAGCCTTTATAAATAGAAATAAAAACACTCTTAGTCATCTACACCCCCACCCCCGGATGACCTTTATGTCTCTCGTGACCACGCACAACGCTATTCCCGTTGTTCTGAGTGTTCCTTTGAAATTTGATAATTGAATTACGGAAAAGCACTGCAGTAGGTTTCCAATGTTCTCTTCAGTAACAGTGTCTATACTGGACGTGTGATCCTGACCAGTGACCATGACGTGGTTCTTCTGCTCAGCATCGCGTGTTCAACCAGTGAATGCACTCTCTGCTCTTGCTTGAAATCCTTCCGATGTGCTACCGTTATCCTATGTTCCTGATGTTGTACTATAGTGCTCGAGGGTAAGTTCCTTGCACAGAGGAAAACACACCACATCACAACACACACACCACCAACACACACACAAATAATATGTAGTTATAGTATGTTGATATATATATATATATATATATATGTATATATTATATATATATTATGTATTATGTTGTATGTATATATATATATATATATATATATATAATATATATATATATATATATATATATATATGTGTGTGTGTGTGTGTGTGTGTGTGTGTGTGTGTGTGTGTGTGTGTGTGTGTGGTGTGTGTGTGTGTGTGTGTCTGGTGTGTGTGTGTGTGTGTATGTATATATATATTATATATATATATATATATATATATAATATATATATATATATATATATATATATATATATATATATATATATATATATATTATATATGTGTGTGTGTGTGTGTGTGTGTGTGTGTGGGTGTGTGTTTTGTGTGTGTGTGTTGTGTGTGTTTTGTTTTTTGGGTGTGTGTATGTGTGGGGTTGTTTTTGGTTGTGTTTTGGGGTGTGTGGGGGTTTTGGTTTGGGGTTTTTTTTTAAAACTACTGTTTTCATTTGGGTTTTAGGTGTTGTATTTTACCCATTACCCCAATATTTCATTTTTTTTAAAACCCGCGGTGATGTCAGTATAATCTTATTCGACCCAAAAAATGGGGACCTGCCCGGTTTTTTTTTTCTTTTTTGAGGATAATTCTTTTTATTTCTCCGACTTTTAAATCACTGTACAATAGCCTGAGCCCGGGAAAAGAATTCATGAAACTGGATCTGAAAAAAAAAGGGAACCCCAAAAACCCTCGGGTCACCAAGAGAGGGAATCCCCGAAAAGGGGTCTAAAGGGGGAAACCCAGTACAGATAGGATGCTGCGGAGTGATCCCGGATGAGAGACGCGGAGGTTTTGGGCCAGCTGGCGGGAAAAATGCGGCGGACGGGGGGCCCTCCACTGGGGTAGGCTTTTAATCCGAGGGTTTGGAAAAAAAATTTGATTTTTCGTTTTTTTACAAACATGCATATTGTATACTACAAACCCCCCCACACAACCCTAAAAAAAGCTTCCCCCAACCCCAAACACACACACACACCCCATACCACCCATACACACACACACACAAAAAAACACGTATTTCAAATAAAATTATTATTTTAAAATATATTATAAAATATATATTATATTTTATTATAAAATATATAATATATAAAATATATTTTTATATTAAAGTGTTTTTTTTTGTGTTTTGTTTGTGTGTGGGGGTGTGTGTGGGGTGGGGGTGTTGTTTGTGTGTGTGGTGTTTTTTTGGGGTGTGGTTTTTTTTTGTGCAACACCCCAAACCCACATACATACACACATAAAACAGACACCCCAAATATGTATGTTGTACCCCCACATACTACATAAAAAAAAAAAAAAAAAAAAAAAAAATAAAAAATATATATATATATATATATATATAATATTAATTTAAAATATATTATTTAATGTATATAATAAAATATATATATATAAATATATTATATATATATATATTTTATTATTGGGGGTTGTGTGTGTGTTTGGTTTTGTGTTGTTTGTGTTTGTGTTTGGGGTAAATTAAAATATGTATTATATAAATTTTTTTTTTTATCAATTAAAATATATATATATATATATATATAATATTAAAATATATTTTATATTTTATATATATAAAATATATATATATAAAAATTTTATATATATCCCCAAAAATATTGATTTTAAAATTTTTTTTAAAATTTATAATTTTATAAATTTATATAAAATTTTAATTTTATATATTTATATAAATATAATATATAAAATATGTATAATATATAATAATATAATATATATATTTTATATTTTTGTGTGTGTGTTGGGGTGGGTGTGTGTGTAACACACACATGATACCACACACAAAACCCCCCCAAACACACACACAACACACACACCACACACACCCACACCACACACACCACAAAACACCCACACACACCACACCCACACACACACCCACACCACACACACACACATTTCACACACACACACACACACACATACACACACACACACAAACACACACATACACATTATGTTTCCTACATCTCCCTTTCATTGGCTATTTATATAAATTCAAAAGCGTCTACATTCTTAAATCATATATAGATATTCCGGCGGTGGGTATAATTCTATAATTCACACAAAAACATCCCGCAATCTCTTTATGCGCACGAGGAAATTTTAAATTTTAAAAATGATAGCCAACCCAAATTCTAATAGAAATCACGCTGAAAATGAAAAAGCATTTTATTCAGATATATTTTAAATTATTGATACCCCTTTTATTCCCTGGGATCCCAATAAATTTTTAAAGCCTTTATAATGAAATAAAAAACCCTTGTCATCTACCCCCCACCCCGGATGACCCAAAGCTCTCGTGACCACGCCAACGCTTTCCCCTTGTTCTGAGTGTTTTGAAATTTTATATTTAATTAGGAAAAAGCCTGCGTAGGGTCCAATGTTCTCTTTAGTACAGGTCTTTTGGGGCGGTGTCCTGACAGTGACCATGAGTGGTTCTTCCTCACATGGGGTGTTTAACCCGGGAAGCACTCCTGCTCTTGCTTTAAATCCTTCCCTACCTGTAACCGTATCCATGTTCCCCGATGGTTTTCCCCAAAGGGAATCGAGGTAAAATTCCGCACAGAAAAAACAACCCCCAAAAACACACACCCACCCACACACACAAAAAAAAAAAAAAAAAAAAAATATATTTTAAAAAATATATATATCTATTTTTAAAAAATTTGAAAAATTTTTAAAATATTATATTATTATAAAATAAAAAATATAATTTTTTTTTTTTTTTTTTTTTTTTTTTTTGGGGGGGTTTTTTTTTTAAAAGAATAATATA
>NC_051392.1:16335650-16343900 GCF_015228065.2 Penaeus monodon | reverse complement strand
TGTTTTTGGTCGTGTGTGTGTGTGTGTGTGTTTGTGTGTGTGCGTGTGTGTGTATGCGCTTGCATGCGTGCGCGCGCGAATGCGTATTTGGATGTGGGTATGATGAGTGTACGGGGATATTTATACTCACATGTTCATGTTTATATGTATATTCATACACACATATGCACATTCCCATGAAACAAACAAACAAACAATAAATAAGGATGTGTGTTCGTTCCATGGAATCACGTGTTTGTGAAATTAATTCAGCACAGTACAGTGAGAGTGTAAATTCTCTACAAGGAGAAATGCATTCTTCACGTCTAACTTGATGTTGGAATGAAGCCATGATTACCATCCTGATTTACGTGTTTGAACCCTGAATTCTGGGTATCACGTAGCCTCTTTGTGTGATTTGCACCGAAGATTCAGAGAAGTTGCTATAAGTAAATGTTTGCAATTTTGAAATACGATCATTCGGTATGCATATTTCACATTGTACGAGTGTATACTGTACTTTCGTGTTTCTATATTTCTTTGACATATACATTCCGTGGTTAAGAGTTAACCCTAGAAATCACCAACGAAAAGTTCGAACAAAACCACAAAGTTTGGTTGCTGTTATTATTATAATTATTATTATTTAAGGAACAACTTTTATTTACGATTTTTTTTTTAAATAAAGGGAAATAACAATCTTTAGTGACGAAGAATTTCTGTAAATACCTGGTGATGCGCGGTGGTGTATGTGTTTATATATATATATATATATTATTTATAAAATAAAATTTATATTTAATATATATATTATATATATATATTATATATATACACACACACACACACACACACACACACAAACCACACAACACACCACACACACACCCACATATATATATATATATATATATATATATATATTATAATATATATATATACACACACACACACACACACACACACACACACACACATATGTACATATATATATATATTAAAATATATATATATATATATTTTATATATATATATATATACATATATAATTATATAATATAATATATATTATATATATATATATATATATATATATATACATATATATAAATATATAAATTGTGTGTATATCTATCCGTCAGTATGTCTGTCTATCTATTCATTTATCTATTTATTTATATATAACATGTGATTCTTGTACGTGTGTATATCTATCCATCTACCTGTCTATCTATCTTTCTCTTTATCCATCTACCTATATGTAACATGTGATTTTTTATACGTGTGAGGCTGCAAATATCGTGTGTATGAAAACAGATACTTGTTATTTTATCTTTTTGTAAAAACTAGGTCCCTTCAAGGACATCACACACAAACACACACACATATATAAAATACATACATACATATATATATATATATATATATATTCTGAAATATAAAATATATATATATATATATTTTCATATGATTTATGTATATAATATATATATATAATATATATATATATATATATATATATATATATATATATATATATATATATATGCATACACACACACACACACACACACACACACACACCCCACACCCCAGACACACACACACATACACACACACACACATACACACACACACACACACACACATACACACACACACACACACACACACACACAATATTATATATATATATATATAATTATATATATAAATTATATATATAATTATATTATATATCATATATATATATATATATATATATATATATATATAATATAATATAATATAGTATAATATCCAAGAATAATATATACCAGTTTCTTTACAAATCTGAATCAAATGTTAATGCCGAAGTCCCTCTGCCTCGTGTATATAAGATACGTGAGTTTAAGTGGCTGACTGTGTGACGCTAAGATGTGATATAAACGTCAGTGCTAGAAAATAGTTTTCCGCATACATATGTGCGTTTTATGCGCAATTCAGTTGGATATTTTTACATCTATAATCCCCAATAATGATCTGCCATCAAGTAATCTGGGGTGTACGATCATGCATCAGGTTTACAAGTGTATAGATATAAACAGGATATATGTGCCAAGATTTCTATAAATCATTCCTCTTGATGAAATTCAAATGATAGCACCGCAATTTATTAAATTTTCATTCTGACATTTAGATGCACATACACAATTCTATTGCTTTTAACGACGACCTTTTTTAAATTTATGTCAAAAAACTCTCAAGCGAAATTTATGCAATGCGAGAAAAGTTTCATGTTCGTTTGTAAAACATGTAAAGTATGTATCTTCTTGACGCATTTCCTCAGAGATTTGTCGCGCATTAAATACATGCTTTGGAAAAACAATATTCCGAATTCAGTCACGTCTTATGTAAATGGTTACTTCCTGACTTTTTTGGAATTTTTTTGGCTCTATACAGTGACAGTTTCTCAAAGTAAAAGCCATATGAATGAATTTATATAATAATGATCAAGGGACTTTATTTTGCATGTCTCATGCGCTCTATCTATTTATCCAACTGTATATTTATACACATACGTGCACAATCACTGGAATTTGTCTATTTCTACGTTCATTTACCCATTACTCAAAGTGTCTGTCTGTCTCTCTATGATTTCACTAGATCATAAAGAAGCTCCACTCCTCATAAAACATGTAACAGATATGTCCGTCTTGAGACCTGTTGTTGGGATTAAAAATATATATTTATGACGTCAACAACTACATTACGCACGACGTTACTGTATACTAATACCGTCTGCTATGTATCGCTGCACCTCTATCTTATGCTTAAGGGACAATCGGAAAGTTTGAAGCCTGCATTATAGAAGTTAACTGATGATTTAAATGAACGATATTTACATACGATTAATTTGTAATTTACAAATAATAACTTTTCACAAAAAATCAAATACAATGCTAGAGAAATAATGATACTTTTTCCAATTCTCTTGAAAAAAATAATCCTTTATATTTTCGTTCATATAAACTTTTTTCTGCATTTTTCTCAATTCAGCCTACTTGTCAATAACAATTTCATCATATCATGACAATGGGGAAATGCTGTTCCTACAATGGCCACCGGGAGGTAGAATTTTGTCCTCCTAAAATCTGTCTGGAAATGTTTTTGTTCGAATATATTTTCCATGCTTTCAGAACTGTCAGTAATATATCAGACGGAATATGTAGACCGCCAATATCAGGACCCCCCCCTTAAAGGTGTCATTCAATAAGTTGAACACAAATGCATTGGTTCGCCCCCGGGATCAGTGCAAGTTATTTTCCTTTTGGTCTTTTTAAACAATATAACCCTTATAAAATTTGAAACATTTATGATAGCCTGATTATTTAAAACATGTTTATCATCTGTAATATTGTCTTGCTATGACAAACTGCTCTTCAGCATGTCTGCGTCCTCATTATGAAACACGGTTTGAGTTTCACAAAGAAACTTACCTAGATCAACACAATTGGCATTTTTTCCGGGCCCTTGAAATTACTTTCCTCATTGAGGACATAAAGCTTCATCAAACTGATATTCATTTGAGTTGTGTGTATTATCACCTCTATTTCTACGAACGACAGTAAAAAAGTTTTTCAAAAAGGGTTTTCTGTTTTCAGGCGACTGGTAACAGAAGTTCAAAATCATAATTTAGATCGTGGTCCAATACAGGATTTTATGTTTAACAACCAACCTCTCTGGTATTATACTTGTCTTTTAACATGTAAAAATACCAGTGAATCAACCCAGTTTATGATTTGTCTAGCTAATTTACTTATTACTATGAAGCCGTTAAAGCTTTCTTCTAGTCCCATCACTTTTCAGATTACAAGTGTTAAAAATATTTAAAAAGTGGTCCATCCTCGGAACAAAGTCAACTGTTGAAGCTTCCCTGGTATTGCGAAAACATTAATGCAGTTTTCTGCAGACCTACTGGGAAAAATCGAGCTGCAAAGCTAACTTTCATTTTGGATAAGGGGGTTAACATGACAAGATTTTTTTCTTACCTTCAGAGCAATTTAAATGGGCATCTTAAGTCTTTTTCAAAAAGTTGTTTTATGGGATTACACTTTTGTGTAGAATACATGCTGACACATGTTTTTCAAAACTATTCAGTATAGAGCTTAGCAAATGTTGGAAATCGTACATCCACCAAAAATTTCGACTAATATATATATATAAGATTTGTTCAATAATATCCTTAGTGTTGTACTGTATTCTGTATACAGAAACTTGAATGCAATCCTTCAGTGCTATGTTACTGTTCTTTAATTTTGACAAAAAGTTTCACCATGTTTCTTTTTTCTTTTCTATTTTTTTTAATCGGTTGCTTCCATCCATTTCTAATTTCCTTGTTCATAAATGTAAGTGTTCGGTTGACTGGGGATTTGGAGTACCCCATGTGCCAAAGTCTGCTTCCCTCACTGTCAGTCTCCTGATTGTAAAAGAGTTACTTTTTTATTGACATTTCGTCAAACATTGAAAAACCTAAGCTTTTGTCGAGGCTTTGACTTTGCTTTTCAGTCCTTAAATCTTATCTGAGAGACTAGGACCTACATTTATATCTAGAAGCTCTCTTCAAAGTTTCTATCGTGGAATGCAAAGATTTCTCTAAAGAACTAGTTCCCTTGGAACCAAGAGCCAAAAATTTGGATCGTCTTTCCATCTTTAGTGATCTTTTGCTCGGCAGTAAATGGTTGTTTTAAAAAATCACAATGTTCACAGGAAAGTTGACCCGCCTGCTGCAGTATTGAGTGCGGGGATGACAGTTTTTGTATTTGAAAGCGATTCTAGTCTTTTGTTTTTTTCCCGATAGTCTCTTCACTCGTATTCTAAGTCGACAAAGGATACGCTTATGAGTTATATCCTTTATTAAAGCGATATGTAATTCTATAGGTTGATGAAGTATATAAATATTAAAGCCCCAAATCAAAAGTTATATTATAAAAATACTTTTAAATTTGATGATTGTTGATTTCTAAATATATAATTACCTTTGGCTACTGACTTCAACTTGGCTGATCTGTAATGATGTGGACAAGAACAGAATGCAAGGTCCTGCACTCGTGAGTGTGGGTAAATTATTATTATTATTAAATTTTATACTACTACTACTACTCTACTATTATATTATTTTTTATTATTATTATTATTATTATATTATTATTATTATATTATTAATGCTACTACACTGTTATTTTATTATTAATATACCATTACTTATTTTTATTACATTATTATAATTATCATCATTATTATTATTATATTATTTATGTTATCATTATCATCTATTGATTCATTATTTTTATTTTATTTTATATCATATTGTATTAACTTCATATTATATCATATTACATACATCCTCATATATCTCATTGCTATAATTCCATATATCATTACGTTGTATTATGTCATTATAATATTTTCCTTATATCATTTCTCATATATTTATATATTATCAACATATTATTATACATTATATTTTAGAAGAGGATAGTAGTACCACTTTTCATTTTAAATTATTATCCCCTTATAAAATGTGTATATTATTATGGTTTTTATCGTTCATTTATTTTCATATCATTGTTGTAATTGTTGTTTTTATTATTATTATTATTATATTATTATTATTTATTATTATTATATTTTTATATTATTGTTATTATTATTATTATTTATCATTATATTATATGATAATTATATTATATTAGTATATCATCCTCATTTCTATTTTTATATCTCATCATTTTTTTGCTATCATTTCTTTTTTATATGTATGATATCATCATCATAATCATTATTTTATTATTACTATTATTATATTACCTTATTCACATTGACTTAGTCTATAGTATGTTACATTATCGTTGTTTCGATCATTATGTTATTATATTCTATAGTCATTCTACCATATCATCTGTTTATCATTTTTTTGTTGTTGTTGTTATTATTATTATTACTGTCATTATTATTATTATTATTATTATCATTATTATTATTATTATTATTATTATTATTATGATGATGATGATGATGATGATGATGATGATGATTTTTTTTATTATCATTACTATTGTTATTATTATTAATATGATTATTATTATCATTATCATCATCACCATCATCGTCATCATCATCATTATTGTTAATTTTGATATTATTATTATGACTATAACTATAATCATAATAATAATTAGTAGTAGTAGTAGTAGTAGTATTGTTATTATTATCCTCATCACTATATTATTTTTATAATTTTATTATTGTTATCATTATCTTCATCATCATATTATTATCTATTATTATTATTATTATTATCATTATTATTATTATTATTATTTTAGTATCAGTATTATCATTATTATTACCATTATTTTCTTTATTATAAAACACTACTACTAATATTATTATTGTCATTATCATTGTTTTTTATTGTCACTGGTTATCTTTATTGTTATTATTGTGTTATCATTATTATCGTTATCATTGTTACTATTATTATCCTTGTTATTATCATCATCATTGCTATTGTTTTATTATTATTATTATTATTATTATTATTATTATTATTATTATTATTATTATTATTATTATTTTTAAATTATATAATCATTTTTATTATTATTTATTTTATTTTCTTTATTATTGTTATCACATCATTATTATTGTTAATATTATCATTATCATTGTGATCATTACTATTAGTAGTACTATTATTATTATTTTTGGGTTTTATTATTATTATTTATTATTATTATTATTATTATATTATTATTATTATTATCATTATTATTATTATCATTATAATACTTGTTATTATCATTATTATCATTATTGTAACTATTATCATTACTATTATTATTGTTTATATTATTATTATTACCATTGCTATTATTATCACTTTTTTTTATTCTATTTTTTTTTTTTCATCATTATCTTTATTATCATTATCATTATCATTTGTATTAAAGGAACTGACGTTTTTCTTTACTTTTTGAATGATACTTTATATGATTTAATGAATTCATGAACCGTCCATTCAGTAGTGTAATCATAACAATTCTATTGCAAACCAAAAGCACTCAACTTTTGGTTACATAGAAATACAAATACAATAAAGATAGATAAATAAAACAAATAATTAAATAAATAAATATTTAAATGAATAAGACAACAATATGATGAATCAAGATTATAAACATATGACATTGAGCCGGGTAAATGGCGCCAACCGACGAATTACTTTCGTGCTAACGAATAATCAAACATAAAATTTTTTTTTTTTTTTTCAAGCTACGTACTCTGTTTCCATAAAAGATAATGGATATGTGCTACGTAAATATATATTTTCACACACAAGTTAACACGCACCCCAAAATTGGGCCCCATACATGTTCAAAACAATGCTAGCCAGGTGGCCCAAGGCCTACCTGGCTCTTAATTAACAGCAGCAGATTGCATGTACACGTTTAATCGAATATCTATGGAAATAGCAAATGTCCATACTATGGTTTACATTAATTATATGCTACTCTTATTGTTACATGATAATTATTATTATTTATTGAAAACTGTTGTTAAGTATCGTTGTAATTATTATCATTATTAACTTCTTATATGATAAGTCTATTTCTAATTTTATTATCTATTATTATCAATATTATTTACAGTACAAGTGGTTCCCTAACTTCTTTTTTTCCATTCTGTGGCCCCCGACCAATATGTAATAATCTGTATGGCCCCATTCAGTGTCTGCCATCTTTTCAGATTCAGTTACTACTTGCTTTAAATATTGTAATGTGTATAGGACAAGAACACTTTATGGAAAATTTCAATTTATTGATATGTGAGAAATGATTATTTGTAGACATAATTGGTAAGATATACTTGAGTTTTAAATTCGAATTCATAATTTTAAATTGCTTCTGGGAACCCATACAAAGTACCCTATGCCCCCCCTCTCCCCTCTCCGCCTTCCTATTTTCTATTGTGATAAAACGGTATGGATTTCTTGGGGGGTAAATAATCATACTGGGCCAATGTTTTATATATAATATATATATATAAATATATATATATATATATATTATATATATATATAATATTATATATATATATTATTTTATATATATATTATTATATATATATAATATATATAAAATATATTTTCTATAAAAAAAAAAAAAAAAATAAAATATATATATATATATATATATATATTTTATATATATATATATATATATATAA
>NC_051392.1:16324412-16334412 GCF_015228065.2 Penaeus monodon | reverse complement strand
TATTATTATTATTATTATTATTATTATTATTATTATTATTATTATTATTATTATTATTATTATTATTATTATCATTATTACTGTTATTATTAATTTTAATATTATTATTGTTATTATTACTACTACTACTATTATTATTATTCATTATTGTTATTATTGCTTTTATTATTATTATTATTATTATTATTATTATTATATTATTATTATTATTATTATTATTATCATTATCATTATTATTATTATTAATGATAATAATTATCATTATAATAACAATATTATTATTATTATTAATGTCATTATTATTTTCATTGTTGATATACAAATAAAATTCTTATTAATGCCTATGTGGTGATGATAATAGAAATAATTGTAAATAATGCTAATATAAAGATAACTATAATGATAACGAATTGAAAAATTCAGATGCAAATAATAGTATTGAAAAAAACCCACTAATAACCGTACTGTAATAAATGGCGCCTACATGGTCATATAGATTACGTAATATTTCTGAAATGTAGTTACTTCAAAAGTTGAACGGACGAAACACCTTTACCGGCAACGACCCAAACCTTATAAGTAACTGATATGTTGAGTTATGTATTAATTGTTATATACTCTCTCAGAAACATCTTTGGTCGTATGATAGTTTTAATGTCGGGTTTTAAATAGGAGTAATACGCCTATTTGGAATCCCATTTTAGAAAGCGCTTATTGATTGTTGTTGTTATGACTAAAATTAAAGTTATTAATAATGAACATTGTAGCAATAATTATAATGATAACAATAAAAAAGATTCTGATTAAGAGGATGATGGTGATGATAATGTACTTGGTTTAATAATATTTGGTTTACTATACGAGTCCAGGTCAAGTAGGGTTATCATTTATCTATATCTATGGGCTACTGCATTATTTCACCTTTCGTGATGCCTCAATAAATCGGACTTAGTATTTGAATTTCTAAATCAATTTCCACCGACTGCCCACGGGGAGTGTGTGTAAAACCTCGTTTTTCTACTATGAGTAGATAGTTAATTTCTATGGAGCTAGTAAGATCCTGATTGAACAGTCCTGTTGAGTTATGATTGATTTAGTATTAGTCATCTGGAGTCATACCTTAAGTGGCAGAGATTTGAGTCCTGGTCAGGGAGGGTATATATATATATATATATATATATATATATATATATATATATATATATATATATATTATATAATATATATATATATATATATATATATATACATATATATATATATATTATATATATATATATATACATAATATATATATATATATATATATATATATATATATATATATATATATATATTATATATTATATATGTACACACACACACACACACATATGTGTGTGTGTGTGTGTAGAGAGAGAGAGAGAGAGAGAGAGAGAGAGAGAGAGAGAGAGAGAGAGAGAGAGAGAGAGAGAGAGAGAGAGAGAGCAGAGAGGCAGTATTTCATCGGTACTAACAACATACAAATCTTGTACTCTGCACCTGTATTGACCAAGTACTCCTCGGAAAAAAAATCGCTTTGATACACACTTCTTGAGTCGGGCAAATAGTACAACCGACAGATTACTTCCGACGATGATAGAGAAATATTAATATATATTTTTTTTTCCTCTCTTTTATGAGCCGAACAACCTTCGTACCCGGAATCTGTGCAATAACAAGAGAAATATATTGACGTACATGTAAATATCGTATAGATCTACCTTATAACACACACACACACACACACACACACACACACACACACACAACACACACACACACACACACACACACACACACACACACACACACACACACACACACACACACACACACACACACACACACACACTCACACACACACACACACACACACATACACACACGCTTTTACAAAACAAAGGCAATTGTAACTCTAATAGTGCACGAGGTCCACCTGACTTTTAATTAACAATTGCAAATTACATGTACACGTTTACTCGCACTTTTGCTGAAAAGTGTCTACTTCTGCTCCCTAATTTCACGTTTATTGTTAATGATATTGTTTTTATTATTGTCGCTGTTTTCTTCTTGTTGTTATCCTAATCATTATTATTTCCATTATCTTTATCATTGTAATCATTATTGTGGTTGTTATTAGCATTAGCATTATTATTATTATTTGTATTATTTTTGTTACTATTGTTATCATCATTATTGCCATCATTATTATTATTACCATTTCATTGCTATTGTTATTTTACTTATTGTTTTAATGGGAACAAAGTGTCTTGTTTACACTTATTTTCCTTTTTTGATTTTATTGATTTGTACTTCCATTATAAAACATTTTGTCGAGTTTTATTATTCTTTTGCAATTTGAAATCTGGTCGTATTCACCCTCACCCCCGCCCGGAGTTGACCATCAGTGCCCCCTACGCGCCCTCTATGCTGCACTTTCGAACATTTAATTATTATTTTTCAATATATTGCATATGAGTTGGTCTTTTCTGTGCTTTTACATAATAATTAATGATCAATGATTTATCTAATCATCATTCAGCACTGTGTTTATCACAGTCGAGCATGTTAAATAGTTCAGTGCACAACATAAGACAAAATCAGATTTGTGTTATAGTTAGATTAACTGGGTAAACGTAAAGGTAGGGTGGTTCATTATACATGATTTATCCTTCTGAACTTACATAAATGCTCAGCCACATGTACTATCATAAAGATGTTAATGAGTGATCACTATTATGCCCTTTTGACTTGTGAAATTAACACAGTGAATAAATATGATATAGAAATAAAATAAAACTATAACCCCAATTACCATTTTTCCTCAACTTTTAACGTAAATTATTACATTTTCACTATTCAGTCACAAACGACCAAATAACCGCTCTACACACAAAAAAAAAAAACATCAGTCATCCAGAACCCTTATGAAGGATAACGAAGACTAAGGCAGTAGCTGTTGGAGAAATGATGTCTAGGGTGTGCGTGTCGGAGGGGCGTGGGGGGGGGGGTGCTCGTTGTGGGAGTGTCATTTTCTTTGGAAGAGAGGTAGGGGAGGTGGGGGGGAGTTTAAAGGGATGGAGTGGGTTGTTTCTGGGGAGTGGGACTAGACTCCTCTGAGAGGAGGCTTAGAAGAATGGAATATCTCTGAGAGAAGGAGTTGAGAGTAGGCTGTTTCTGAAGGGAGGTGATCATTGAGGGGGGAGGCTGGATAACATTTTAGACTCAGTTTTTTGTGGAGAGAATGGGGTTGGAGTATTTGAAGGAGGTTTGTAAGAACAGTGTAAATAGTAAATATCGGGATAGAGATAGGAGGGTAGAGTCAGACTATAGAGTGTAATTTGTAAGTAGAGTATGAACAGTAAAAACTAAAAGAGAGAGATATATGAGTAGAGTAAGAGTACTGAGAGTATTTTCCCGGCGCTGCCTGAGGTGTAGGAGTGTGGGAAGATCCTTCAATATCCTTCAGACGGAGTAATAAAACCGTAATTGTTTCCTGACGGAGTCCAACGGTGTGGGCTGCCCTTCATAACCCTGACTTGGGGGTTGCCAACGGTCGGTTTTATTGTTTCTTGCCATGAGAAAGAGGGAGAGAAAGCCAAGACAGAAATTGCTGGTTTATATATAAACTTCTGGTTCTTTCGTCTAAAGTTTGGGTTTCTTTTATTATATTAGTGTCTTCTTTGTTCTGTTTTATTCCTCCCATTTCATCGTCCATAACTTAATATTGGTCATTGTGCTCTATCACACTCTTCGTTATTCTTGCGGTTATCTTATATTTCTTACGTTTGTTTGTTTCTCCCTTTCTTCTGTTCTTTAGTCTCCTCCAACTTTCTCATTGCAGTCACGTTTCTCCGCCATCTTTTACACGCATTCTTTCTCTTCTTTCGGCTCCTCTTCCTTGTCATTTCTATTTACAACTTCTCCGTCACAGTCTCTTCCTTCTTCGGTATTTTCTACTCCTCCTCTCCTCCTTCGTTTGTCTAAACTCTCCTTTTCATCTTTCTTCTCCTTCTCTTCCTTCCTTTTACACCAACATCTTCTCTTGCTCCGTTTCCTCCTCCTCCCTTCCCCTCCTGCTTTGTTTATCTTCCCTTCTCTTCTCCGTCGCCACTCCTTCCCTCCCCTCTGTTCATCTTTCCTTCCGTTCTTCTTTATCCCTTTATCCTGACCTTCCAACATCGCTTCTCCTCTTCCACCTTTGCCGCACCTCTTCGTCTTGCCTCTCTATTTTCTGTTTTCCTCCTCCCTTCCTCCTGCCTCTACACTTTTTTCTTTCTCCTCTTTCTCTCCTCCACTACCTCTTCCTCCTGCCTCTCCACTCCTTCTTTTCCTCTTCTTCTTCCTTCTCCTCCGTCACCAGCAACTCTTCCTCCTGCCTCTCTTCCAACATTCTCTTTTCCTTTTCCTTTTCCTCTTAAACCACCACCACTTTTTCCTCCTTCACGTTATTCCTCTTCCTCTTCTTTTACCACTTCCTTCTCGTTATACTCCTTCTCTTCCTTTTTTCCTCCTCCACCACATCGTCCTCTATACCCCCCCCCCCCATATCCACCCCATATCTCTCTGCTTCTTTGTCCACCTCCTCCTTTCTCCCTCTTTCTCGTCCTCTCCCTCCCAGCTATCTCTAACTCCTCCTCCTCTTCTTCCCCTTTCTCCTCCTCCTCTGAACTCTCCCTTTTCCTCAGCCACATTCCACTCAGGGTCAGATATCCTAGAGTTGTACCTCCGGGGAATAGACACCTCAGTGGTTGCAGTTTTACGAGATGCAATTGCAAGATGTGAAAAATATAGATTCAGGACATGGCCATCCTCTGCTCTAGGCCCGGGATAAGATGTTTCAAAGTTAGTTTTGCAATCGCTGAAGCTGGAAATACAGGTGTTGAAGATGGAAGGAAAATATTCGGAAGTGTAAAAAGATTTTAACCCTTTCAGTAAGCCGAATGATACGAAAGATTTTGGAAAGGTGAGAAAACACTTTTGAGAATGTAAATATTAACAGATTCTTGTTATCTTTACATAAAAAGTGGCCATTGAAACCTTCCAGGTGGGTCTTAAAGATACTGTATAACCATTAATAATTATCCTAAATGCATATATAGACTCCTCTACTAGCTTTAGCGCTTTACCCTGGACTAGTATTTTATAAATTTTTGGCTCGACTGTTAAGCATATTGTAGTATTTTTTAAATCCAGCCTTCAACCTTTCCCTATTAAGAACATTCGTTGATAATTGTAGTTCATTTACTGACGCGCTGAAGAGAACAATATAGCCTATAAGTTTTAGATTGCTTAAATATCCATCCCCTATTTTGATATATTTTCCCTTCCTTCCATTCTGGCTTAACTCTTATACGATGGGTGGCGTAATATGACGTTCCTGCAGGGAAGAATGGGTAGTTAATTCGATGGAACTTTGCCTGTCTGAAAGTATTAACTTGCTACTCCATGCTCGCTGTTTTGGGATTAAACATTTCCTCTAAGCAAGCTCTCCTCTACTCTAGTATCCTTCTTTAATTAGGTTATAGGTTTCTGCATAAATAACTTGCACAGAGGCTTCTTATATTATATTGTTTTCTCCTTTCTCTTTTTTCAGAAGCCATTGCGAGAGTATGCTTGTTCCCTAGGCTCGTTAGAATTTAGTGCAAGGGTCCTTAACCCTTTGATATTTATAGACACCTCCAGTGGATTGCCTAGAATAGCCCCAATATCCCCTTTACATAATAATCATCACCACTTTTATCCGTTGCCAGTATCATATCCAAAGATGGCAATAGTTTGACTTTACTTTAGAGAAGGATAATTATTGTAAAATTAGTGTAAGTATAACCCGATACTATAAAGAAACACAAACATCGAGAGACCGAATCCGATTTAGTCATTAGTTCCAGTAAATTCATGGGGTATGCATACCCGCGAGATTGGATTTGTATTGATATCTAGGCTTATTAATGGTTATTTCTTAAGATTCTTCAAACATTTAGTTTGTGTATTAAAATTCATATTCCATTTTCCCTATTTAATCGTTATTTTTCAAGAGTTTTAACGTTGTAAAGACGGCTGGTATTGCCAGCGTTATATCTCCTGAATCTTTTGTGAAATCCTATTTTAATGCCGTCTTCTCTTGGTGTATTTTCTCTTACAGTGATACATAAACGCTTCTCAGAATGCGTTCGCGTTTTTCTGCCTGGGTTGATCACATTCATCTCAATAAGTATATATATATACATATATATATATATATATATATATATATATATATATATATATATATATATATATATATATATATATATATATATATATATATATATATATATATATATGAGCGTGTTGTGTGTGTGTGTGTGTGTGTGTGTGTGTGTGTGTTGTATGTGGTGTGGTGTGTGTGTGTGTGTGTGTGTGTGTGTGTGTGTGTGTGTGTGTGTGTGTGTGTGTGTGTGTGTGTGTGTGTGTGGTGTGTGTGTGTGTGTGTGTGTGTGTGTGTGTGTGTGCGTGTGTGCGTGTGTGTGTGTGTGCGTGTGTGCGTGTGTGTGTGTGTATATAAGATGTGGATAATTCTATTTCTGTTACAGGATGTGGATAATTCTATTTCTATTACCAGTGGACCACGTGGCTGTTTTCCACGTGGATCCAAATGTACCAAATAAGAACCACCCGCTCAGCGAGGGCGGAGGTCACATTTTATATCTGACCTCGTTTGACCGGGAGTTCGTGTCAAGCGACCAGCGCGGTAGGTCAGCTCCGCCCTCTCTCCGGGCAGCTGACCGTGGCCTCCACACACACACACACACACACACACACACACACACACACACACACACACACACACACACACACACACACGCACACACACGCACACACACACACACACACACACACACACACACACACACACAACGCACACACACACATACACACATACACACATACACTGTAAAAGGCTATCATCCTTAGTACAATGGTGAACAGAGGGTAGTTATACTTGTTAACGGCTTGACTCTTTATTTCTGAGAGTTGATACCACGCAGTATAAAACACACAAGACATGTTCTAGTTATAATCGGGCCGCGCGGAGGTCACGGTCAGCTGCCCGGAGAGAGGGCGGAGCTGACCTTAGTGCGGTGGTAGCTTAGCACGAACTCCCGGTCAAACGAGGTCAGATATAAAATGTGACCTCCCCCCTCGCTGAGCGGGTGGTTCTTATTTGGGACATTTGGATCCACGTGGAAAACAGCCACGTGGTCCACTGGTAATAGAAATAGAATTATCCACATCCTGTAACAGAAATAGAATTATCCACATCTTATATTGCTCGGCCACCTACTCGCGCCTCGCCCTCGAGGCGCCTTCAAGGGTGACCTAACTTGGCTGGTCGTCTCGTTCTCGTGCGTCGTCCTGGTTCAACTTCGTGGCTGCTCGTCCATGTTGTCCTCATCCTCCTGGTCCCTGGTGTAATCTGCTCGTCCTCGATTATCCACACGTCCTCGAAAGTCTCGCACAGGTCCTCCTTGACTTCAGATTCGTCTTGACCTCCTCGTAGTCCTGGCCCAGGCCTAACTCGGCGGCGTCCTCGTCCACACGTCCTCACAGATCTCGTCCAGGTCCTTCTCGCGTCCACACGTCCTCGTAATCTTCGTCCGGATCTACGGGCGTCGGGCAGGGGCGGCATCTCGGGGCGGCTGATATCTGCACTACGAGCTCCTGGAGTTGACCGGATCTGCAGGCGTCCGCCAGGCACAGCATTCTGGGGCGACTGGTACCTGCGGCAAAGGTGCTGGTTCGCTGGATCTACGGGGAGTCTGGCAGGCAACGCCCGTCCACTACACTGGGACGGCTTAACACATTTTCTGACGAAAATCCTGGTCCGTGGGGCTATGGCGATCTTCATTGACGTCCTTCTCACAGCATCCTAAGGGTCCTCCTTCGGTGCCGTGTCGGTCCGACTGTAATATAAAGTCGGGGAGCCAGATCATACACGTAAGGGCCAGAGTAAGAGAAAAAGAAAGGCAACAGAGAAGATGGGGTGGTAATTACTACTAGCCGGTTATTCATAACAATTTACGGTTTTTAATGTTGGTTTTTAACTTATTTTCGTCTTTTTTTTTCATTTTGTGTTTTATTTTCACAAAGGTACAGAGAATGAATCACAAACACGAATATTAGCGTTCACTATAATAAAACTGAAGTAAATTAGCAATGCTAGCTATTTAAGATTATTTCAACTACCACATTGAATTCAATATATAATGATATGCGACAGAATGTACGCATGAATGAATGGTGACATGAAAAAATATTCGACAAATTTTTATCAAGCAAATCTTCTCGGGGTCAGAAATCTGAACTGCCGAGGTACATGTCTAGCTTTGCACGTCAGCCTTCAATAAAACTCAATAACGGGGGGATCCTATACCCAAATGCCGTATATGACTGAAGCGACTTGAGCCAGGAATATAATAACCCTGCTCTCTTCTGCGTATCTGTAATGGGCGCTCGCAAAATTCCCGAAGGATATATAAATTTTCACGAATCACACAAACGCTTGGGGGGTACCCAAAACATGCAAACGACTTCAAGAGGGTGAGAAAGGTGTGATTAATAAGCGAATAATGATTCTAGCTTAAACCCTAGTCCTACATTAATTAACGGACGTAACCGCGGGTCACACTGACTCAAAAGGTGCCGAACGAATAACTTCAGTTTATTGCACCTACTTTCGAACGATGGAGCGCAGATCTATTAGGCGTTTACGCAACCCCGGGGCAATATTGGGCAATTCTGTGCAATATGATATGAGGGAAGATCCTACGCTATATCCAAATAATACAATTTTGTTACCTACTTCGCTCTAGCGCCGATAGAACGTGTCACCAAAAAGCAATGTAACAATGATATGTTTGCTTCCAAATTAGAGGGAACCAAGTGGTCATCTGACCCTACCCACGCCGCCACCCACCGGGAAAAGAGAAAGTGAGGTCAGGTCAAGACAGGAAAATAACCTTTTTCTAATCCAAAGTGACCGCAAAAGAAAGAAAAGGGACGGTCAGGTCGGGGGGCGAGGGTTAGGAACGAGATAAAATGAAATGGTATTCGTGATAAGATAAATCACGAACGCGTTAAATTCGTTGCAGATGAAACAATATGAATCTCAAAAAACGAGAGAAAATAATTAATTACTTAACTAACGAACGATATTCATGTTATTTATCACATACTCGATCGCACGGAAATACGATCTGAGGTGGAAGAATAGTGGAGAACGTGCCATTTGCTGTCATTAGCACCTTTTAACCCAACAAAAAACAACGGCTTAACACATGTATGGGAGAAGGAAGGGAAAAGAATTAAGAAAGGGGCCCAAACGTGTACTTACGTGTTTTTTCTTAGCCATGTCTTGAAGCGGTCGAGCGGATTTTCTTCGAAGATTTGCGTTCATGCTGCGAGCCGGAAGGACGCAGCGCCACCCTGCCACCAGATTGTAAAAGGCTATGCGTACTCTAGTACAGTGGCTGACAGGGACGCAAAACACACGTAAAGGGGTGAACACACGCTACGACGACGCTACGACTTGTCTAAAGGGTCAAAAGCGCATGAACGCAAATCTTCGAAGAAAATCCGCTTGACCGCTTCAAGACATGGCTAAGAAAAAACACGTAAGTACACGTTTGGGCCCCTTTCTTAATTCTGAAGTTATTCGTTCGGCACCTTTTGAGTCAGTGTGACCCGCGGTTACGTCCGTTAATTAATGTAGGACTAGGGTTTAAGCTAGAATCATTATTCGCTTATTTAAACACACCTTTTCACCCTCTGAAGTCGTTTGCATGTTTTGGGTACCCCCAAGCGTTTGTGTGATTCGTGAAAATTTATATATCCTTCGGAATTTTGCGAGCGCCCATTACAGATACGCAGAAGAGAGCAGGGTTATTATATTCCTGGCTCAGTCGCTTCAGTCATACGCATTGGGTATAGGATCCCC
>NC_051392.1:16317435-16322435 GCF_015228065.2 Penaeus monodon | reverse complement strand
AAAGAGAAAAAACGATGCTGACAAAACCTTCAATGCATTGCCGACGCACTAAAAACAAAGAACATTTTTCCTCGCGTTGCGATGGCAAACAGCCGTTAGGTCCTGCCATGATTATTTTGAACGGAAACCTCCGGGTCATTAGCGTTATCCAAAGATCAAATTGCATCCGGGTCACCTTCAGCTGAAGCTCGCACAACAAAGCAGTGAATGGAAAACAGATGCATGAATACAAAGCTTCGCATTATATCACAGTGTACAAGTCGACGACGTCTATCGACGGTTGATGATCATAGGTAGGAAGTGGAATATTTTATTTTTTCAAATATATCACAATGTTTACAGATCTGAATATGCAATTCTGACTTAAAAGGGGATTTGGTCTATTTATTCTTCTTTTTATGCCCTTTTTCTGGGAAGACAGATGTGATTGTATTTATATCTGGTATTCATAATGTTGTGGAGGTATTGCAAGAGCTAGCAAATTCCTGGAAACAACAAACAGTCAGGCTCTCTCTTCTCTTCTCTCTCCTCTCTCTCTCTCCACCCCCCTCCCACACACACATTTCTCTATCTGTATATACTCACAAACATAAGGCAAATGTGTGCTTCATATTCAGTATTATCGGCATGGTAGTTACCTTTTCTTCTCCAAAGAATATTAGTATCGAATGTAGATTTTAGTCTAACTTTGATATTACAACAACATTGGTACGGTATTGCCAATAAAATTGCATGATTAACCTTTGGTTGCTCATGAATAATTTCCACATTGCCATTTCACTCTTATTATTCACCGAGCGAAATGTAAATTACATCGATGAATAGACACATTGCCATGTCGAACGTCATAATAAATTGATAACTTAACAGTAGCGCATCGATTAACTGGTTCATTTAATCACACGTGAGCGAACATTAAAACTGAGTGGGACGTCATGATTATTCAAATTAAATTACCCTGTTCCATTGCGCAACAATGGCTGAAAGAAATGACATTTACATTAAGTTAACTAGATAACACCAAACCCTGTTGTTACACTGATTTTTTATTTATTTATAAATAGCTATTATTTTCAAAAGACAAATCAGGAGTTCTGTCCGTGTGTATACGTGTGTCTTCCAGTTAGAAAAGGCAGAACGCGCTGTTGCACTCATAGCCAAAAACACCCAATTTAAAAACTGATTCCTACTACGTATACATCAATGTCAATTCTCTTATATTTACCTTTTTTGGCAACATTCCTTGTAGATTTTTTAAAGAACATTCAGGCAAATACCATAGTGATGAGGTTTTAGAAATTTGTTGGACTTATAGCCAAAAACACCCATTTTAAAACTGATTCCTACTACGTATACATCAATGTCTATTCCCTTAGGCCAAGACAACTGACCATAAGAATGTAAGATTTATATCCAGTCATTTCTTCGATGAATTTCAAATGTCATGCTTTCCAACGCAATAATGTGTTTAGTAATGTGAAAGAAAAGTCACCCTGTGTACATATGCATCTTCAAACATAGACTCTGTTTACACTTTGACTGATAAACACACATTTCAAATAAATGTATAAATTGATAAGTACTGCAAGTAAATAATATATTTCCTTCATATCCTTTCGAATTCTTTCTGTTCTCTTCCCGTTTATGTAGTTTATAATTTCCCATCCATCTTCCTCTTCGGAAAGTATTTCACTGTAGCCTTGGAATATTCGAAACCGATTCCATATGATTGTAAGATTTATATGAAAATATTTGAAGTTTTCAGTTTTCGTTTTAAGTGATTCATTTATCAATAAATTTCAAATGGCATGTATTTGCTGTAACTTGCTGTTATAACTACTAAGGTAATCTGAGTCTCTCCACTAGACCAATAAAGGCTGCCATGTGGACGTGTATTGCAGAAGGGATATTTAGAACACTGACACACACACACACACACACACACACACACCACACCACACACACACACACACCACACACACACACACACACACAACACACACACACACACCAAACGCCGACACAACACAACACACACAACACGCACACACATACACTGTACAGTCATGATGTCGCTGTAAACGTCGTGAGCATGTAGTAACTAAATGATGTTAATCATTTTTTTATAAACATTGCAATATGTACAATATCATACCTTGGTTTATGTATTTTTTTTATTACTGACACTTATGTATATTGTCATTGCCATATATAGATATTATCTTTATAATATGTTATGAGCAAGCGTTACATTTAAGAACATACCACACACACACACACACAACGACATATATATTATTTATATATATTATTATATATATATATATATATATATATAGAATATATATATATATAATATATATATTATATATATATATATATATATATATATATATGTATATACATATATATATATATATATATATATATATATATATATATATGTATATACATATATATATACATTACATATGAATAGCTTCGACATAATCTGGCACTTTCGTCATTTGAGTTGACCTGAAACTTCACTTTCGCAAAACTTTAGCTTACGTCTAATGTGATCTATCGGATCCATACATGAAATATGCCTGGTGATGATGCAAAAAAGAATGTCAATTTTTTTGATAGCATGACAAGGTCAAACTTTTTCTTTTTATTTTCTGTAATTTAACGTTTACCTTTCTCTTTAATTTTATAATGTTTGGCCTGAGACTCAATATGAATGAAAAAATATGCGGAGATTCTCGTGAACGATAGCTTGTCAGCGATAATTAGAACTAAATATTTTGTCCTCTAATTTCAAATACCACTGCCTCATCTAATGAACATCACTGCAAAGAATATTATTTCAATGTATACATATTGTAAATGCCACATATCCCTACAATCTGGTTGCCATTTAATACTGTTCTAAAATCTACGTGGTTCCAATATTGGTGAGTCTGTTGAGACTAACCATCTGCAGAACTCAATGTGAATTAATAAATATGGGTTTCGTATTATTATTTAGACGAGCACCTACCCCACACACACACCACACATGACATAATACACATACACACATACACGCACACACACACACACACAACACACACACACAACACACACACACACACAACATACTATATATATATATATCTATATATATATATATATATATATATATATATATATATATATATATATATATATGTAGCATCCGCGACCCAAGACACACACTATTACAGCACTTATTTATTATACTTGTCGGCTCACTTGGCTTACCTGGTACTCATCTTAGCAGTACCCATTTCCCTGACTTAGCAGGTGCTCATGTACTTCACTTACTAGCGCTCAAAGCCCGAGCCTATCTAGCGTTCACATTTTATTACATATCTAGCACTCACTTTCCTTAATGAACTTATTGAGCACTACCTTACCATACCTGACACTTACACAATTTACTTACCAGTGCTCACTTGCCTGACTTACCTGATGCTCACTTTTCTTATATACATAGCATTCCATTACTTTAATGGTTTCAATTTATTTGTCTGAACTTACTTACCTTGCTTTCATTTACTCGTCCTTACCTGTCGCTCACTCCCTTCAATTTACGCTACTCACCTGACGCTCACCTATTTCCTTGACACTCACTTTACTTTCCTAGTATCACTTGACTTACCTGCCGCATATACTTTATTTATATGGTGTCCACTATTCCTACATAACTGGCGATCCTGTCCCTTCCTTACCTAACACTCATTGCCTTACTTAGCTTGCTTGCCTTAACTAGCACTGACGTTTCTTACTTTAATTACCTTGCACTCAGTTAATTTACTTAGCATTTACTGTGCATAGTGTCACTTACTTTACTTGGCACCCACATCTTACCTACCTTATCGGCCTAACGTTTACTTACCTAGCTTACTGGAAACTTCCTTGCCTTACTCATTTAATTTCTTGGCATTGAAGTTGTATACTGTACTCACCTTGTGCTCATTCACTTAATTAGTCTACCTGGTTATGAAACTCCAATGATATATATAGAAATTAGCGTCATGGCACCAGACTAGAAATGCATTCTTATCCACTGTGCCATCAATGCTATTTATTTATTTATTTATTTATTATCATTACTTTTTTTGAGGCCATCATCTTTGTTTGTTGTGCATATATATATATATATATATATATATATATATATATATATATATTATATATATATATATATAATATTGTGTGTGTGTGTGTGGTGTGTGTGTGTGTGTGTGTGTGTGTGTGGTGTATTATGTATACATACATAAATATTTTATATACATACAACACACACACACACACACACACACACACACACACACACACACATATATATATACATGTGTGTGTGTGTGTGTGTGTGTGTGTGTGTGTGTGTGTGTGTGTGTGTGTGTGTGTGTGTTGTGTGTGTGTGTGTGTGTGTGTGTGTGTGTGTGTGCCTGTGTGATCTTTCTTTTCATAAAGAAAATGGAAAAAAATGCATTATTCTATAGTTATATAAAGCATATTTCATAAATGTCACCAATAAGAAAAGAAAAGGAAGGATCTCCATACAATTATGATTGATTAACTCATGTTTACTCATTTTCCTCTGCATGTAACGACTGATCGAATGTTTTTTTAGTTTTCATGTTTTAGTTTTTTTAGTTTTCATGTTTTGTATGACCAAGAAGTAAAACACTGTACTGTAGATGTAATATTTTTTTGGCTTTAAAGTAAGGATATAATACTGTAACGGTAAATACGACACTGTTAACATCAAAGTTTTATTCAAAATAATGTCAATATATAGATAGAAATAATGGCTCTAATTTTACATACAGTTTAACCCATTGCATAGCTGATCAAATATAAAGTTGATGCAACTGTTTACTTATTGTTAAGCACTGATATTATCGAGGATATTTGTCTTGTAATATAACTTTGTTTCGGTAAATGCAACATTGCAGAACATTGCCGTAGTGCTTCTCCCAGCCTTGTGC
>NC_051392.1:16300458-16302958 GCF_015228065.2 Penaeus monodon | reverse complement strand
TTATGTTTCTATTGAGTATGTGAAAGGGATGGGAGCTGCTGTTGTGTGTTGTTAAGGTCTGGTTTTTATCTTGAGATAAACAGTGATTCCAGGGTGATGAGGTTACGTCTGTGTGAGCAGAGGTCAGAATTGTGAAAAATCATTTTGGGTGAGTGGATGTCCAGTGGAAATAGCAGTGTTCTTGATGGCAGATGGTGATGGTGAACTGAGCTGGAATACCGTACGGTAAGACTTCCCATGTGTTCTAAGATACGGTGGTAGAGAGCGAGGGTTTATACCACATATCGAGAGTACATCTCGAACATTAAATTGATAACAACAAAAGGATCTCAGTGAAATGTAAGGCTTAGTTTCTTTCAAAAAGAGAAACGCATAGTGGTAGTTGTCTTGAAAATAAATCTGAAAACAATTTGGTGGGAAAGTGTCTTAAAAATGTTTTTAAAGTTCCTTCCTAATGTTAAAAAATTAAATGTCCAAGGTATGGAAGTGTAATATAAACAAGAGTCTTTTCCAATGATAACATCGCGAAAGACGGTGAAAGTTTCTTGTTAGAAATTTTCTTAGGAGTCGTAAAAATAGTTTGCTGGGGTTGAATTCCTGTTGAAGTAATTAAGTAATAATTCATCTCTTTGTGCAAATTACACATAGAGCAAATGCGGTATGCTCTTGCTGATTAATGTAGTCATGCTATAAGTTTAAAACAGCTTTGGGGAAAAACTTGAGTAGTTTATACCTAATACAGTAAATGTGGGTTTTTCTATAGACTGATGTTGTTAATCTGCCGTTTTCTAAAAAATGGGAGTTTTGAGTTTGTTCAATTCATATGTGAACTTTTAGATTAGGGTGTTTAGTATCAAGATATGAAAAACAAACCGTTCAACTTGAGAAAACAATTTTAAAAGAAGAAAAGAAAAGTACATCCACGTATCTCGGATAAATTGGTTGAAACTCCTTAGGGCATGATTTAACATTCTTTTTCATATGGTAGCATAGAAGCATTAGCATAGGTGGGGGACCTAAGGGGGACCCCATGGATACGCAATCTACTTTGTCGGTCATAGGATGTCATTGAAGTGAATACCGAGTCGACAGTCCAGTTGAAAGTGCTTTTTTGATCGTTTTCATCAGTGATGAGGGTATTCCTTTGAATTTAAGAGTTCACGCACAATAAGGTGGGTGGTCTCTTCTAATGGTTGACATTTGTTGAAAAGAGATTATATATTACACTGGGCCATAACAACAGGTCATTGATTTTCAGAGCAGTTATATCATTAACAAAATTCTTTAGTGTTCAACAGTATACTCATTTTTTTGTCAGAGGGGCTAATATTGGTACCAAAAAACTTTGCAAAATTATAATTAAAAGTACCAATTGATGATATAAATGGGTCTAATCGGATTACCCAGTTGAGTTGAATCTTGGGGAGACCAAAAAACGTCTGGTCTTGATCAGAGCAAATAAGTTATTGTAGGACAGATTCACCAATTGCAATATTTTATGCTGCGGAGAGAAGCGATTAAGTTTATCTATTCCAGTTTAAAAATATAGGTAGCGATGTTAGTATCAGCAGTTACACTTGGTTAATCACTTAAGAGTCATTGATTTTTGTGTTGTATTCTCCCTGTTTAATAAACAATACCCCGCCCCTTATTGGTTTTGTGATTACTAGTTCTTATACACGGAATTAGCAAAAGTCAGTTGGTGGAATTTGTTCCCAGTATGGATTTTTCGTTCACGACACAAAAAAACAGGTGGTAGCATGTTTGGCAATGCAGTGATTCCTGTTATGAAAGAATTAAATGCCGGCCTTGCCATAAATGGTCAAACTTAAGATATCCTATTGCAGATATATTCAAATTCTAAAAAGAAGTTTTCATATTGATGTCAAGTGGGAGAACCGAAATCTAAACGAAAGCAAGAAGAAGTCATTCCTCTGTGGTTAGTTTCTTGTCTGACAGATTGAACTTGACTTTCTCAGGCTTAAATCTTTTTGGAAATGTCAATGCCTATTAAGTAGTTTCTTTTGGGTGGTCGTTTTCGAAACATTAGCAAGCTTTTTGTTTGCATTTGTCTTGCAACTACAAATAAGGACATTGATAGTCAATGTATGAACATTCTTGATTTCGATATAATATATGGTGGTCATAGTATTGTTGAGTCGAGAAAGTTTCTGGTGAGTTTGATTTCAAAATTGAGTAGTTTCAGTAAACCAAGACTTGATAAGTATGACTAGACAAAAAATATGATTAGGACTTGAATTTGATAAAGATGGGATAGTATCAAACTTTTTTACATGTTTTTAGAAACTCCAGGTCGTTGTTCTGATTTCTTGCTTTGTAGTAGTCCTTCTCGGTTCTTCTGTAGTTCATTTGAAGCGTGGTTCAGTCATATGCGAGCAGAAATAACTCAGCAAGTGATTTTCCTTTCGGGATCGTAACTTCAGCAGCGGAAAGCAACACCAAAGCAGCCACGAACATAATTTATTTATTGCTAATTTGT
>NC_051392.1:16272958-16290458 GCF_015228065.2 Penaeus monodon | reverse complement strand
ATGAAAAATATAAAAAATAAAAAATATATATTATATATATTTTAATATAATAATATAAAATATATATATACATCTATACACCCAACACACACCAAAAACACACACACACACAAAACACACACACACACACATGTGTGTGGGGTGTGTGGTGTGTGTGTGTTTTGTGTGGGGTGTTTGTGTGGGGTGGTGTGGGGTTTTTTTATGTATGTAGTTTTTGTTTAGTTGTATAAAGTATATTTTACATATCTAAACTATCTAAATGTTGGGGTCGTGTGTTTTAACAAAAAGATAGATAATAAATAGACAATATAGATATAAATATATAATAAAAATATATATTTTACATTTTATATTTAAAATATTTTAATAATGTGTTTTGTGTGTGTGTGTGTGTTGGGGTGTGGGTGGGGTGTGTGTTTTTGTGTGTGTGTGTGTGTGTTGGTTTGATATAAAATTTTATATATATATATATAATTTTTATTTATAATATTATTATATATATATTTTATATATATTGTTTGTGGGGGTGTATGTGTGTGGGGGTGTGTGGTTTGTGTGTGTGGGGTGTGTGTGTGTGGGTTTGTGTGGTTTTGTGTGTGTGGGGTAAAATTTTATAATATCTAAAATATATAAAAAAAATATATTATATAATTATTATATATTTTATATATTATTTTATATACTTCCTTTTACATATCTGTTATTATAATATATATATAATATATATATTTTATATATATATAAAATATATATATTATATAAAATATAATTAAATGTGTATATTATATTTTATATATATTTTATATATATTTAAAATTAAAAATATAAATTAATTATATATTATATACATCTATAAAACACACACACCACCAAAAAACAAAACCCCACAAAACCCCACACCCAAACACACACACACACACAAACCCCTATATATATTATATTAAAATATATATATTTTAAAAATTTTATATATATATAATAATATATATATAATATATATAATATGTGTGTGGTTTTTGTGTGTGGGGGTGTGTGTGTGTGTGTGTTTGTGTGTGGTAGGGGTGTGTGTGTGTTTATATATAATATATAATATAATTATTAAAATATATTATATATATATATATTATGTATATAAAAACTGTGTAAATAAAAAATATTATGTATATATATAAAAATACTATCTATCCCTTTTGTCAACCTACCTCTCTAAACTATAAATTATGTGTGCTTGTGTGGGAACAGAAACCTCCCGAGCAGGAAAAAAAAAGAAATGTATTGGCTGAGATTATCGGGTGGAAATTTGAAACTAGTCTGGAAGTGCCCTTTTTGTACGTATATGAAAATATTATATTTTGATTAAGCCTATTTTTAACACTTAGGGAAATAGATGGCAAAGTATTTACTAATACTTTTGAAAGTTATCAATTCTAATCCCAGGAAAGTCTCTCTTATATTTGTTTAGTTTTTTTTTTCTTTTTTATCGATTATAAGATATAAAACTTCGTATTTATTGTAGTTTGTAGGGATGGTCTCCTCTGAGTCTCTGAGGTTCATGCTGTAGATATAAGGGAACAGATCTCCGTTAGGACACCGTCGTTTTGTTGTAGTATCACTACTTTTGGCTAATAAACAGTGATCGTTCTCTGTAGCTATATGGGCGTATGTGCGTTTTTTTGTTGGTTGTTTGGTATTTGGGGTTTTGTTTTGTGTGTGTGTGTGTGTGTTGTGTGTGTGTGTGTGTGTGTGTGTGTGTGTGTGTGTGGTGTTGTGTGTGTGTGTGTGCGTGTGTGGTATGTGGTGTGTGGGCGCGTGCGTGCGTGCGCAGGTGGGTGTATAGGCTACACCTATAACACAAAACTTTTTTTTTTTCCCTTCACTTTTCTTTTTCTTCGTTCTTCTTTTTTTTTACCATTTAGGTCACGGTCGGATAATATATCCGCGACGACAGTTTACCTATTCATATATTCGTTTGTCAATTTAATTCCCCTTTTTCATTTACATAATCATTTCTATTATCTTTCTACTCCATCGACAATCATGTTACATGAACTATTATAATAAATTCTTTCATTTTCCCCCTTTCGTCACTTCTATTTATAAAACTTACCTTTTTACCTCCTTGTTTATCTTGTAAGAAAAGACCCCGATCAATTAGCCCTGCAGCAAGAGGGGTCGGGAGCAGATGGCCCCCAGTACGAGGGAAGGACAGCACGAGGAAGGGCTTCAAATGAGCCCCTGTGCGAGATAGGATGCCCGTGGAGCGATCCGGGATGAGAGATACGGGGGCTGAGCCCAGCTGGCAGGGAATGGGGGCCAGATGGTTGGCCTTCAGCTGGGATCGGGCTTCGTATAATCCAAGGCCACTGTGAAATATTTTCGGAAGAGGAAGATGGATGGGAAATGATAAACTGCAGAATTCGAAATGATATGAAAGAAAGATGTTATGCACTATTTTGAAATGTGTGTATCAGTCTAAGTTGTAGAGTAGAGCGATGTTTGTAGGTGCGTATGTACACACAGTGACATTCTTTCACATTACTAAATACATTATATTGGAAATCTGGGGTGCCACTTGCTATTTCACTTGGTACAGTCACTGTACAAGGGCACTATAACACTGTAATCTTTTGATACCGAAAGCTTCATATCAGGAAGCAATTCTCTGTATGACCAATGTGAAAATTATGAAATCTCCCAGCTAAAATGGGATTCAAAAAAACTGGGTGGTATGGCAGGATATCCGGGGCTTACGTGCGATAGTCGAATTTCCACCCGAGCCAGACTGCAATTCAATTTCCAGGTTGGCAGACATTTTTCTTTCTCTAAATGCACCCCATATTACAAAAGCAGAGGTGGCGAGGTTTGACCCTTATGCAGTTAAGCATAAAGGTCAAATTGGCGATGTTAAAAAACCCATAGTTACTTGGTCACATACAGAATTTATTTGCGATATGGGAACATTTAATTTCTGTCATAATTCGTGTTAGAATGGTTAAATTTAGATATATTAATCCGAAAACAAGTAACATATCTATTCAGAAAAAACTAGTTGGCATAGCATCACATAGTAATTTGCCCATGTCACTAATTCTATTTGAAATTATCCCGTGGCATAAGTTTGTATTTCTCTTATTTTTTTTTTATCTCTAGGTTCAAATTTCCAATTAAAGAAGTTTGATTTTGTGACTGCTGCCCTCTTCATTTGGGTCTTCCATTTCCGCAGTTCTCGTCTCTCTGATGTGGAATGAGACGAGGCAAAGGGATTACACAGATCTAGTTCCAATAATTAGAACATAAAACGGCATATGATGGAAGAAGGGCCTAGGCGTCTGTGTGTGGTCTTTGTGTGTGTGGGGGGGGGGGGGGTGCGTGTGTGTGCATGTGCGTATGTGTGCAGAGGTTAAAATGTACATCATTATGCCTGACTGGCAAAATAAAATGCCCCTATCAAGTATTGTCTCCCCCCCGTGGCAAGACGAATTTCGTAACTTCCCTGCAAAGCTTCGCACAAGGCTGGGAAGCACTACGGCAATGTTCTGCAATGTTGCATTTAACCGAAACAAAGTTATATTACAAGACAAATATCCTCGATAATATCAGTGCTTAACAATAAGTAAACAGTTGCATCAACTTTATATTTGATCAGCTATGCAATGGGTTAAACTGTATGTAAAATTAGAGCCATTATTTCTATCTATATATTGACATTATTTGAATAAAACTTTGATGTTAACAGTGTCGTATTTACCGTTACAGTATTATATCCTTACTTTAAAGCCAAAAAATTACAGTGTTTTACTTCTTGGTCATACAAAACATGAAAACTAAAAAAACTTTATGGTGTTTCATTTCTCTCAAAATAAAGTCTCGATCAGTCGTTACATGCAGAGGAAAATGAGTAAACATGAGTTAATCAATCATAATTGTATGGAGATCCTTCCTTTTCTTTTCTTATTGGTGACATTTATGAAATATGCTTTATATATAACTATAGAATAATGCATTTTTTTCCATTTTCTTTATGAAAAGAAAGATCACACAGGCACACACACACACACACACACACACACACACACACACACACACACACACACACACACACACACACACACACATGTATATATATATGTGTGTGTGTGTGTGTGTGTGTGTGTGTGTGTGTGTGTGTGTATGTATGTATATAAAATATTTATGTATGTATACATAATACACGCACACACACACACACACACACATACACACACACACACACACACACACACACACACACACACACACACACACACACACACACACACCATATATATATATATATATATATATATATATATATATATATATATATATATATATATATATATATATATATGCACAACAAACCAAAGATGATGGCCTCAAAAAAAAGTAATGATAATAAATAAATAAATAAATAAATAGCATTGATGGCACAGTGGATAAGAATGCATTTCTAGTCTGGTGCCATGACGCTAATTTCTATATATAACATTGGAGTTTCATAACCAGGTAGACTAATTAAGTGAATGAGCACAAGGTGAGTACAGTATACAACTTCAGTGCCAAGAAATTAAATGAGTAAGGCAAGGAAGTTTCCAGTAAGCTAGGTAAGTAAACGTTAGGCCGATAAGGTAGGTAAGATGTGGGTGCCAAGTAAAGTAAGTGACACTATGCACAGTAAATCTAAGTAAATTAACTGAGTGCAAGGTAATTAAGTAAGAAACGTTAGTGCTAGGTACCTAAGATAAATGAGCGCACGATAAGCAAGTGAATAAAGGAACTAGTGCCAGGTGAGTAAAGAACGTAAACACTGTAATTAAAATAAGTGAGCAGTCAAATAAGGTATGTAACGTCAGTGCTAGTTAAGGCAAGCAAGCTAAGTAAGGCAAGTGAGTGTTAGGTAAGGAAGGACAGGATCGCCAGTTATGTAGGAATAGTGGACACCATATAAATAAAAGTATATGCGGCAGGTAAGTCAAGTGATACTAGGAAAGTAAAGTGAGTGTCAAGGAAATAGGTGAGCGTCAGGTGAGTAGAGTAATTGAAGGGAGTGAGCGACAGGTAAGGACGAGTAAATGAAAGCAAGGTAAGTAAGTTCAGACAAATAAATTGAATACATGTAAAGTAATGGAATGCTATGTATATAAGAAAAGTGAGCATCAGGTAAGTCAGGCAAGTGAGCACTGGTAAGTAAATTGTGTAAGTGTCAGGTATGGTAAGGTAGTGCTCAATAAGTTCATTAAGGAAAGTGAGTGCTAGATATGTAATAAAATGTGAACGCTAGACAGGCTCGGGCTTTGAGCGCTAGTAAGTGAAGTACATGAGCACCTGCTAAGTCAGGGAAATGGGTACTGCTAAGATGAGTACCAGGTAAGCCAAGTGAGCCGACAAGTATAATAAATAAGTGCTGTAATAGTTGTTGTCTTGGGTCGCGGATGCTACATATATATATATATATATATATATATATATATTATATATATATATATATATATATATATATTATATATGTATGTGTGTGTTGTGTGTGTGTGTGTGTTGTGTGTGTGGTGTGTGTGTGTGTGCGTGTATGTGTGTATGTGTATGTATGTATGTGTGTTTGTGTGTGGGTAGGTGCTCGTCTAAATAATAATACGAAACCCATATTTATTAATTCACATTGATTTCTGCAGATGGTTAGTCTCAACAGACTCACCAATATTTGGAACCACGTAGATTTTAGAACAGTATTAAATGGCAACCAGATTGTAGGGATATGTGGCATTTACAATATGTATACATTGAAATAATATTCTTGCAGTGATGTTCATTAGATGAGGCAGTGGTATTTGAAATTAGAGGACAAAATATTTAGTTCTAATTATCGCTGACAAGCTATCGTTCACGAGAATCTCCCGCATATTTTTTCATTCTATATTGAGTCTCAGGCCAAACATTATAAAATTAAAGAGAAAGGTAAACGTTAAATTACAGAAAATAAAAAGAAAAAGTTTGACCTGTCATGCTATCAAAAAAATTGACATTCTTTTTGCATCATCACCAGCATATTCATGTATGGATCCGATAGATCACATTAGACGTAAGCTAAAGTTTTGCGAAAGTGAGTTTCAGGTCAACTCAAATGACGAAAGTGCCAGATTATGTCGAAGCTATTCATATGTAATGTATATATATATGTATATACATATATATATATATATATTATATATATATATATATATATATATATATATATTATATATATATATGTATATACTATATATATATATATATATATATATATATCTATATATATATATATATATATATATATATATATATATATATGTGTGTGTGTGGTGTGTGTGTGTGTGTATGTTCTTAAATGTAACGCTTGCTCATAACATATTATAAAGATAATATCTATATATGGCAATGACAATATACATAAGTGTCAGTAATAAAAAAATACATAACCAAGGTATGATATTGTACATATTGCAATGTTATAAAAAAAATGATTAACATCATTTAGTTACTACCATGCTCACGACGTTTACAGCGCATCATGACTGTAACAGTGTATGTGTGTGCGTGTGTGTGTGTGTGTGTGTGTGTGTCGGCGTGTGTGTGTGTGTGTGTGTGTGTGTGTGTGTGTGTGTGTGTGTGTGTGTGTGGTGTGTGTGTGTGTGTGTGTGTGTGTGTGTGTGTGTGTGTGTGTGTGTCAGTGTTCTAAATATCCCTTCTGCAATACACGTCCACATGGCAGCCTTTATTGGTCTAGTGGAGAGACTCAGATTACCTTAGTAGTTATAACAGCAAGTTACAGCAAATACATGCCATTTGAAATTTATTGATAAATGAATCACTTAAAACGAAAACTGAAAACTTCAAATATTTTCATATAAATCTTACAATCATATGGAATCGGTTTCGAATAATCCAAGGCTACAGTGAAATACTTTCCGAAGAGGAAGATGGATGGGAAATTATAAACTACATAAACGGGAAGAGAACAGAAAGAATTCGAAAGGATATGAAGGAAATATATTATTTACTTGCAGTACTTATCAATTTATTACATTTATTTTGAAATGTTGTGTTTATCAGTCAAAGTGTAAACAGAGTCTATGTTTGAAGATGCATATGTACACAGGTGACTTTTCTTTCCACATTACTAAACCCATTATTGCGTTGGAAAGCATGACATTTGAAATTCATCGAAGAATGACTGGATATAAATCTTACATTCTTATGGTCAGTTGTCTTGGCCCAAGGGAATAGACATTGATGTATACGTAGTAGGAATCAGTTTTAAAATGGGTGTTTTTGGCTATAAGTCCAACAAATTTCTAAAACCTCATCACTATGGTATTTGCCTGAATGTTCTTTAAAAAAATCTACAAGGAATGTTGCCAAAAAAGGTAAATATAAGAGAAATTGACATTGATGTATACGTAGTAGGAATCAGTTTTAAATTGGGTGTTTTTGGCTATGAGTGCAACAGCGCGTTCTGCCTTTTCCTAACTGGAAGACACACGTATACACACGGACAGAACTCCTGATTTGTCTTTTGAAAATAATAGCTATTTATAAATAAATAAAAAATCAGTGTAACAAACAGGGTTTGGTGTTATCTAGTTAACTTAATGTAAATGTCATTTCTTTCAGCCATTGTTTGCGCAATGGAACAGGGTATTTAATTGAATAATCATGACGTCCCACTTCAGTTTAATGTTCGCCACGTGTGATTAAATGAACCAGTTAATCGATGCGCTACTTTTTAAGTTATCAATTTATTAGACGTTCGACATGGCAATGTGTCTATTCATCGATGTAATTTACATTTCGCTGGGTTTGAATAATAAGAGTGAAATGGCAATGTGGAAATTATTCTGGCAACCAAAGGTTAATCATGCAATTTTATTGGCAATACCGTACCAATGTTGTTGTAATATCAAAAGTTAGACTAAAATCTACATTCGATACTAATATTCTTTGGAGAAAAAAAGGTTAACTACCATGCCGATAATACTGAATATGAAGCACACATTTGCCTTATGTTTGTGAGTATATACAGATAGAGAAATGTGTGTGTGGGAGGGGGTGGAGAGAGAGAGAGAGAGAAGAGAGAGAGAGAGAAGAGCCTGACTGTTTTGTTTTTTTCCAGGAATTTGCTAGCTCTTGCAATACCTCCACAACATTATGAATACCAATATAAATACAATCACATCTGTTTTCCCCCGAAAAAGGGCAAAAAAAGAAGAATAAATAGACCAAATCCCCTTTTTTAAATCAGAATTGCAATATTCAATCTGTAAACATTGTGATATATTTGAAAAATAAAAATATATCCACTTCCTACCTATGATCATCAAAGTCGATAGACGTCGTCGACTTGTACACTGTGATATAAAGCGAAGCTTTGTATTCATGCATCTGTTTTCCATTCACTGCTTGTGTGCGAGCTTCAGCTGAAGGTGACCCGGGTGCAATTTTATCTTTGGGTAACGCTAATGACCCGGAGGTTTCCTTCAAAATAATCCTGGCAGGACCCAACGGCTGTTTGCCCTCGCAACGCGAGGGAAAAAGTTCTTTGTTTAGTGCGTCGGCAAGCATTGAAGGTTTTGTCAGCATCGTTTTTTTTTTCTTTTTTTTTTTTTTCAGTGGTGATTGAGCGCTCGGAGAATGGCGAGAGCTGAACCTGCTCTGACTATGCAAACACAGCAAGCTCACTCTGAGTAAGGTGAGCTAACTAGCAGCTTTTCATTTTATCCCTTTGAAAAGCGAATCCTACTGTATGATAACACTTTTTATGCTTTTCCCCTTTTCTTTTTTTCAATGTCTGATGGGAAGCTAACATCACACCACTCTCTTTAAAATTTGATTTGACAGCCGTATCGTCACATGAGGAAAAAATTAGTCACTTTTTTAGTCATCAGTATGTACTATCTTATTTATGAAAATCATTTATGGGAAAAATGGTCAACTGTGGTATCTCACGCTCTCACTGTGACACCCCCAAATCTTACTCATCTTCAGCCATAAAAGGTCTATGAGTCTCTAAGAATATTTTTTTTTTTTTTCTTTTAGGTTAAGACTAAAAAAATTTAATCTAATACCGAATTTGTTATGCAGTCTACCCTTATTACTTTCGTTCCTCCCCCCTCTCTTTCTCTCTCTCCTCTCTCTCTCCTCTCTCTCTCTCTCTCTCTCTCTCTCTCGTCTCTCTCTCTCTCTCTCTTCTCTCAATGTTGATACCTTTTAAATATAATGTTAATGATATAGACCTTTTTGACAATATTGTAATTCAAAATTATTGAAACTTAATATATAAGCGATGAAGTATTTTCCCAATTTGGTTGATTTTTCATTCATAAATGTCTGACTGAAGGTTAACACATAATAATTGAGGATGAATAATTGACAAAAAATGTCACTCTGAGATCCCGTGTAACTAAGGAAGTTAGTCGACTTATTACGCGTTTCCTCGCAGTAATTATGCAGTTTAAGTCAATGCCGAAGGATTTAGATTCAGTATTCTAGTAGACCTCATGTGTGTGTGTGTGTGTGTGTGGTGTGTGTGTGTGTGTGGTGTGTGTGTGTGTTGTTTTTGTGTGTGTGTTGTGTTTGTGTGTGTTTTGGGTTTGTGTGTGTGTTGCACACTTACCCAAACCCGAAAAACGTATATCAAAAACATAGCGATTCAAAAAAGCAATAGTGTTAGCCATTTTGATTAATCCGACATACGGAATAATAAAGCTGCTTGTTATTTTTCCCTCACCTGACTAGGAGGATATGACCGTGTTTGCTTCTCTAATCTGCGGATTGGCAAGCTCGGGGCTGTTCTGATGAGGCATTGAATCGCCGAATAAACCGATCGAGAAGAAGGAGAGAGAGAGAGAGAAGAGAGAGAGAGAGAGAGAGAGAGAGAGAGAGAAGAGAAGAGGAGAGAGAAGAGAGAGAGAGGGAGGGAGCTACTCCTCGAGCGCGAGAGAAAGCAACGGCGTCCGACGTAAGCTCATAACTGTCACCATCGAGAGCTGTCGTACGGTTGACGCGTAGAGACGACGTTTCCCAAGCTTCCCCCTACGTTACCGACCTTAAGTGCGAGTTAATAGGCGTCGTTGGCGTCCATCTCGAGGATAGCGAGACCATTCGCCGTCGAGGAAGCGGCTCCGTACGGGCCCTTCCTCAGCTCCTTTTTCTGTCATTCCTCTACGGGCTTTTCCTCCCCGGCGAATGCGTCGCCTTTATCTTCGCTGCCCATTTATTCCCTAGGCGATTTCTTTGTTTCCTCTCTCTTCTCTCTCTCTCTCCTCTCATCCCCTCTCTCTCTCTCTCTCTCTCCTCTCCTCTCTCCTCTCTCTCTCTCCCTCCCCTCTCTTTCTCTCCCTTCTCTCCCCTCTCTTTCTCTCTCTACCCCCTCTCCCCTCTCTCTCTCTCTCTCTTTTCTCTCTCCCCTCCCCTCTCGTCTCTCTCTCTCTCTCTCTCTTTTTTTTTTTTTCTTTTTTTTTTTTTGTTTTACTTCTTGGCAGTCCGGGCGAATTCTCTTCTCGAGGGTTTGTATGGCCAGAATGTTCCGGCTCATCCGTCATCGTTACGGTTTAGGAAGTGGAAAACCGTGTACGCAATTTAGGGCCGTTTCTGGTTCGGTCGAAAAGTGTATGACTGAGGGAAAAGGGGGGAAAAGACTTCGTTGAATTAAATTGCTTTTAAAAATACCTGTTTCCGTTTTTCTTTTTTGTTTCTCATCTTTTAATAGACGCACACACAAACATAGGGCCTGAAGAAACAACAGCGGAGATACCTTTTGTTCTTCTCTTCATTGTTTTATTCAGGATTTGTTCAGCAAAAATCCCACTAACACACAAATATATGTCTTTCGAAAAAGAGATGAAAATAGAAGTAATGGTTTATGTCGTTTGGCGGGTCGGTTTCTTCAGGCTAAATCTTCTAGAGGTCTTTACGTGTACGAAAAAAAACAGTGTCTTAAAAAAAAAAAAAAATGAATTTTGAAAAAAGCTGAACTTTGACAAAAAAAATATTGGGGAGAAATGAGTGTTACACAAATTTTTTGCATGATTTTTTATGCAACTGAAAAGTGCCTATTTATATTTTATTATGTATATAATATATATGTTATATATATATTATATATATATATATATATATATATATTCAATAATTAACAAAAACACACACACACACACGCACACGCACAAGCACACGCACACGCACAAGCACACGCCACGCACACGCACACGCACACGCACACCACACACCATATATATACACACACACCCCACACCACACACACACACACACACACACACCCCACACACACACACACACACACACCCACACACACACCACACACACAACGTATACATATATATGCACATACTATATAATATATATATTTTATATAATATTAAAATATATATATATTTTAATACATATAATATATATTATATATAATATATATATATTATATATATATATATATATACACACACAACACAACACACACACACACACACCCCACATTATATATATATATATATTATATATATATATATATATATATATATATATATATATATATATATATATATATATATATATGTTATTATAATATATATATAATATATAATATATATAATATATATAATATTATATATAATTATATTTATGGCTAATATGTATACGTGTGGTTTTGTGGGTGGGGTGTGGGGTGGTGGGGTGTGTGTGTGTGGTGTGTGTGTGTGTGTGTGTGTGGGTGTGTGTTTATATATATATATATATATATATTTATATATATTATATATATGTGTGTGTGTGTGTGTGGTGTGTGTGGTGGGTGGTAATATAAATATTATATATATTATATATATTATTATATATATATATATATAATATATATATATATATATATATGATATATATATATATATATATATATATATAATATATTATATATATATATATATATATATTATATATATCTGCGTGTGTTTGTTTGAATGTCACAGGGCATCAAAACATACATATATAGAGGGAACAGATAGGATGGAAAATACACTCACCTACCAACAGTATAAATATTTTGATGACCACTTATGCAGAAAACCACCCCAACTAGTTCAGACCAAAGAAGAGACTTTTACAAACAAAAAAATAGTATAAAACAAACCGGGTAGGGCGTTTGATATCAATTCTGGCTTAATGTCATAATAACCGTGAAAAGGTCACTGTTCTGGAGGGGAGGGTGGGGAAGTTCTTGACACGCTCTAGTACAGTCGTAGTGCTAGGCCTGCGACTGCCATCAGCACTGTAATGTGACTGCGTATATATCCTCACATCCCTTGGCGGGTTGGAGATTTTAAAGCCCCACTTACTTCCCTCGTTGGACCCCATAGTGGGTGGGGGGTGAGGGAAATGAAGAATTTAATTTGTATGATTTCTACAGATTTACAAAGAACCTGTCCCCTATGCATCTTCTAGCTATCCCTCTGAAACGTAAACAAGTTGTCACGCTGGACCTTTCCCAGCTTAAAGGGCAAGACTGGAATAATAATTGTTCCGGGCCCCCAAACAATCAAGTAAAAAATTCCTCCTCAGTCCATTAAGAAAATTACCAGGTAAAGGATTTCATACATAGTAAATACCTAGTAGTGAAGACCCGATGGTGCTCAATCATGGATCTGATATTTCAAAAAGTACATCTGAAAGGAAGTAGAGGTTGTGTAAACGAGATAGCATGATAGTTGAGGTTTATCACCAGCAGAGTGACCATTTTGCATGCAATACGCGACATTCCTAATATTTATGCTTTGATTTTTAATATATTTATTGTTATTTGTAAGATATTTATTGATAGATTTTTAAAGTTTTAAATATTCTGATATGTCTATCTAACAAGGGTTCGCCGCTAATGGCCTTAGCTGTTGCGCGGCAGACAATTTTAAATAATCACTCAATCCTCTCAGAGTGGGGCCCTTTGGAGAAATGAGGCCGGGGCTCCAGGGCCTCAATGGTGACAGCTCCGGCTGAAACCACATCAACAGGGGCCTCCACTGCTAGGCAGAATGCCCCTGAAGCAAAGGCTAGGTACAAACCTTTACCCGGGCAAAGGAATCCTGACCTGTTCAAAAACTCCTTCCGAAGTGGGGTTTTTGGGAGCCATCAGGTAGGGCTCCAGGGGCCTAAACTGTGACATCCACAGGGGCTCCACTGCTAAAACAGCATGCTTCTGAACCAAGGCTCAGGTCTGTCCTTTGCCCAAGTAAAGAAATCCTGAGCCTGTCCAAAGGAAGCCTCTGGAAACTGGGTTTAAAAAAACACTTAAAAAGGTACTCCCAAGATCCTGGAAAGGGACAGCCTAAACTACCTTTCTTATGAGAAGTATTGGCTAAATGAAGAACTCTATACCATAATCCAGTGGAACTTTTCAAGGAATTCATGTAAAATGGAAGAACTATAACATCTGACAGTTCTTTGTGCCCCATTTTGTGTATCCCTACAAGAGATTATACCGGGGAAAATTATTCGATTTCCCTGAGGGGATTCCAAGTTCAAGTCCATTGTTGGACCTTTGATAATGGCCTTGTGGAGCAGTAGCAGAGATGGTACATCAGGATATTCCCTTCAGGCATCCCAAGCGATAACACTGCAGGAGAAGGTTCTGAGAATAGGCTTACACTGTTGCATCCATCTACCTTCCTTCACGTCTCAACATAGATAATTTGGAAGGTCTACTTAGGCTGTTGCATTATCCATTTTTTACTCTTGAAAGGTATTCCCGCCAATGGAGTTCAGAGAGGCGACTTGGACAAGCAAACTGAATCTTTTAGATTAACTGCCCGTGTATTCAAGATGGTGTTAATGAATTCACATCGCGAATTCACCTTGCAGCAGAAGCATCCACTCTCAAAAGCAGCGGGCAGTACACCGATCTCTGGTACCCTCGTGATCTGATGAATGCCAACAATCTGTCAGAGCAAGAAAAGCTGCATTAAGGCAATTGAACGATGCTCCACGGATGTAACCTTGATCCTTTATAAAAAGACCCAAACCAAGGCCCGGTGAGTACTAAAGGAGGCTAGACGGACATTGTGAGACATTATTTCTTCAATTAACCTGGGACCCACTTAGCATGGGTATGGGACAAGGTGCGTAAGATCGCTGGAAAGAGCACATCCTCTCACCACGTCCTCTGAAGATAGATGGCATAATCCTCACAGACAGCAAGTTGCAAATGAGCTGCTAAATCCATGGCAACTGAAATCTTTTTAGATTAACTGCCAGTGTATTCAAGATGGTGTTAATGAATTCACATCACGAATTCACCTTGCAGCAGAAGCATCCACTCTCAAAAGCAGCGGGCAGTACCCCCGACCTCTGGTACCAACGTGATCTAAGAATGCCAACAATCTGTCAGAGCAGAAAAGCTGCATTAAAGGGAATTGAAACGATGCTCCACTGATGTAACCTTGATCCTTTTTATAAAAAGACCCAAACCAGGCCCGGGAGTACTAAAGGAGGCTAGACGGACATTGTGGAGACATTATATTTCTTCAATTAACTCTAGGGACCCACTTAGCATGGGTATGGGACAAGGTGCATAAGATCGCTGGGAAAGAGCACATCCATCTCATCACGTCCTCTGAAGATAGATGGCACAATCCTCACAGACAGCAAAGTTGCAAATGAGCCAGCTAAATCCATGGCAGAGATTTCCTCTGGAGCATCTTACACTGCCCATTCTCCACTCTTTGAGCTGAACAGGGAAAAACACCCATGTCGTTCTTCAGTAGGACTGCAGCAGAACTTCCCCTACAACTTGCCATTTTTGCACAAGGAAGATGGACTCTGCTTTGCAGCTCTGCTTTTAAGATGGCCCAAGAAGTGGCAATAACCATACCAAATGAATCTCACTTACAGAGAGCTCCCAAAGCATCTGTTTGACCTATTCATAGAATCTATAGGGAAAGGGCACAGTGCCATCCACATGGAAAGAGACTATAATCATTCCTGTCCCTAAACCTGGCAAGGGTGCCTCCACAAGAGGGAATTACAGACCAACTTCTCTCACCAGCTGCATCTGTAAAATTTATGAAGAAAATGGTAAAAATTCAGGTTGACATGAAATACGTGTTGACCCCATATCAATATGGGTTTTTGAATTTGAGATCGACCACATGTGCACTTGTGAGGATGGAAACTGCTATACAGAATTCCTTTACTCAGCAACGTCACATGTTGGCAGTCTTCTTTGGCCTTGAAAAGCTTACGATACTACTTGGGAACATGGCATACTCATGAAGCTGTATACATTGGTTTAAGAAGAGCATTGCCCACCTTTTGTACAAAGCTTCCTTGCTAACATGAAGTTTCGAGTTTTGGGTTTGGGAAACAGTTCTCTAACTTGGAAGATCAACTAGAAGGGGGCCCAAGGAACTGTGACCCTGGTTGCCATTGCTATAAAGGTTCCAAACGCTGTCCCATGTAATCTGTATGGGATAACTATACAGTGTAGTGCTCAGGGGAGCTTACAGGTTGTGCAAGGACACAGCAGACTGCAATAAATCAGGCTGTGCAGTGTGCAGCATACTGTGGCTAGCATTTCCACAAACGAGGAAAGTTCTATCCTTCCCCCTATTTAGAAGCAAACCCACTGCAATTTGTCCAAGAGGTGAAGTACTGGGTCTAATTTTTGACTCAAGGCTTACATCGGTGCTCATATCAAACATTTAAAAGTGAAGGTACAAAGCACTTTTATTTCACATTCTTCTTGGGGGGCAGACTGCAAAATCTGTCAGGGGCTTTTTGGTCTTCACCTGTGGGTTTCCTGTATGCTGAGAGTGGAGAAACAACCTCTTTTATTACAAAGGGACTACATGAACCTGATTCCGGGATCTTGTATATCCAGATTGGTTTTCAACTCCCTGAGATGCCGATCCTAGAAGAATGAGGAATCTTGTAGATCTTAATTTAAATCTCACTAAGTTTCTGGCTGCTGGAACTCCCCCAAACCCCCTTTGGATTGATCAAGTCGAGCTGGATTTTGGTCGGAAATTTGGGGAAAGGGGACAGATCCGAAGCAGAAGACAGAGAGAGATTTCTTCAACACACTTATAAGTACTAAGGATCAGATACAATATTTTCAGATGGTTCGAAATCTGAAAATGGTGTGGGCTTTGCAGCAGTGAGCAGAAGGAAGACTGCATTTGACAGTCTTTCTCTAGCAGCCTCAATCTTTACTGCAGGGTTACATTTTTTTCCTTGCAGCAGTCAAGATGAAAAGAAATCTTATGAACTATTATACTGAACATACTGTGACTCTCATAGTGCCTTGTAAGCAATCAAGAATTTTAAACGCCTCACATCCAGTGATGAGGGAGGTTCAAGATTACCTGCACTGATATCAGTACATAAAAGATAAACTCTGTGTTGGGGTGCCAGCGCATGTTGGTATTAGGGTTTAATGAACGAGATGATTGGAAGGCCATGGCAACTGCGGCTCAGCCCTGTGATGCTTGTTTTCCTCTCCCACACACCGACTGAAACCCAGCATCAGGTTTTGTCTTTGCGATAAAGGGAGGAACAATGGAGGCATACCCCTAGAAACAAACTCCGAGAGATTAAAAGTGACCCATGCAGTTATGTGACCAGCCTCCATCCCAACCGACAAGTAGAAGTTGGTTAACAAGACTAAAAGTCGGGCACACATGACTGACTCTTGGGCGATGATGGCTAAAAGTGAAGCACTTTGTGGGATACCAAGAGCCTTAACAGTCGCCCCATGTAGTGGAAAGATGTGCAATATTCTCAGACTAAAGGGCGTATGTACTTGTCTCCTCCATATACACTGAAAAATGTATTTTTGGGAGGATTGTGGGCACAGACATATTAGTTTCCTTAGAGAGCTAATTGTTTCAATAAAATTTTTAAATTTTACACAATGTTATGCAATAATTTTATACATTTAAAGCAAAATATGTTTTGCTTTTATTTTTAATATGATATTTATTGTTATTTATAAGACATTTATAATAGATTTTTAACATTTTAATATTTTATCATTTCAGTCTAACAAGGTATTTGCGCTAATGACCTTAGTTGTTGACGCGCCTGATATTTTAAGTAATCAATCAATCGCCTATATATAAACAAATACATACTCACATACATATACTCTCTCTCTCTCTCTCTCTCTCTCTCTGTCTATATATATATATATATATATATATATATATATATATATATATATATATATATATATATATATATATAACACACACACATATAAGCACACACACACACACACACACACACAAAGTGTCTACTTGTATTTAACTACCTATTAAGTTACATTTTTTCTAACCTTCTTGAGGATGTATTTTTAATCTGCCATAAAATCTATCTGTGGAGTCATTTTTTTCTGGTCATATTGCATATGCTATAGATTGTACACTCTCTTAAACTACCTTTGAAAATGTAG
>NC_051392.1:16257958-16267958 GCF_015228065.2 Penaeus monodon | reverse complement strand
TAAAAAGAGTTGAACCATGGGAACACATACTGGGGGGTAAGGCGGATCACGAGTCAGGTCAGCCTCCCCGGGAGGGGGAGGGCTAGGCTGACTTACCACGTGGGGTGCGGGTCATGAACTGAAGGGTCAAGCGAGATCAGATAACAATCGTCATCTACCCCTCGCTGAGTGAATGGTTCTTATTTGATCTTGGAGCCACGTGGTCCCACTGGTAACAGAAATAGACTTATGTATATGCTATATACATATATCCATACACAAAATATATATATATATATATATTTTATTTTATATTATTTATATATAAAATATATAAAATATATATATATATATATATTAAAATAATTTTATGCATATATATATATATATATATATATAATTTTTATATATATATATATATATAATATATATATATGGTATATGGATTTTCTAACATACTATCTACACGGAAAAAGTGTTTTACAATTCACACACACACACACACACACAGACACATACACACACACAAACCACCACAAAACACACACACCCCAACCCACACACACACCCCACACCAACCACCAAAAACACACACACATATATATATATTATATAATATATTATAAAATATATATATATATATATAGTGTTTGTGGTGTTGTGTGTGTGTGTGTTGTGGGGTGAGAGAGCCGAATGATGGGCCCTAAAAGAGTAGGGTAGTGGCGAGCTTAGGTGTAAGTAACGACCAAGATGTCTTACCCCTTTATTTGTATAGTAAGATGGGTACGGCTGCGCCGAGGACGGGGTGTTGCCCCCTCGGCCCCAAGCAGGGAGTCAGCCTGTCATCTCCTACATGGTCTAAGTGGCATAGTCACGTCTTAAATGGCAACCATTGGTGTGAAAGGTAGTTTTAAACAACAATGCTACTCTTGTGAAGGGATATCCCATAAACATAGGAATGTCTAGTGTGCACAGAAGATAAAAGGAAAAGCAATGGACATAACTTATATGTATGTGTGGGGTTGGGTATATCGCTGTGACAATACAAAAGATAAAGGCTGTAGAATATAACAACAATAATAAATAACTTTGGCATACATATTCCGTAACATCACATAAAAAAAAATGGTTACATATCTCCCGGGTTTCTTAAATGATGGTCCCATCATAATCAAATATCGTGAGAAATGCAAAAACGAACGCATATTGTGTGACGCGTGTGTATATCATATCGAGATTTGCTAGTTATAAAAGTGCTAACGTATGCCGACTGGAAAATTCTCGGCTTCAGAACTACGTGAACGGGCGGCGCTGAAGGAATCCGTCTTCAGGCGGCGTCACAGAATGCGAGCGAGCGAGCGGCGTTGAGGGAGAGCATCCTCAGCGGCGGTAACAGGATACGTACGATTTAGACTCTATTTAGGCAACTCATAACTGCAAATGAAACCTACTGACAACTGAACGCAGAATCCCAAAAAATCAATCCCAAAATTAATAAGTCGAGTTTAAGTATTAACAAATGAAAATATATAGGAAAAGCAAAGGGCACGATCACCATTTTTTTGAAACCTTCACACTCGGGTCTTGGGTGCGGTCGAGGCGAGAAGGCTGGTGAATGCACGGCTGACGGAAAGAAGCGGGCCGCCCCTGTGCGGCTGACGGGAAATTTGAAGCGCTGCGTGGTGAGCAATGTGTGGCGCGACAGGCAACATGATGATTTTTTTCCTGCTTGGTCGCGACTGCGGGGATGCCCGCATGGCGAGAACTCGGTTTGGGTGTAGAAATGTTTCGGGTGGCCCAACGTCCTTGGTGATCGTGGTCCATCTGGGTCTTCTAATCTGCACGGCGTTGGCGACAACAGATGATAGTGTTGGGGGTTCAGCTGAAAGTGTTGAGGGGGGCGTGATTGCGATCGGAGTTTCAGCAGCTAAGCGGAACAGCGTCGGTTATCCGGCCTTGGGGACCTGGGCGGAAGACTGGCTCACACTATGGCAAAGTAATTGCGTGCTCGGCAAGTATGCTGTTGATCGGAGCAGAACTCGGAAAGCGCTATATGATTCAAAGTCACCGCAAAGCCACCAGTTGTAAACCCAAATGATGGCCCCTAAAGATATGAAAGGTGGCGACTTAGGGTGTAAGTAACGCCCAAGATGTCTTGACTCCTTTTTTTGTTGAAATGATGGAGTACGGCTACGCCGAGGAACGAGTGTTCTCCTGCTCCCCGCGGGGAAAGTCTTCCTGTCATCTCCTCAGTGGTCTAAAGTGGCATAGATCACGTGCTTAACTTTGGCAACCATTGTTGATAAAAGGGTAGTGTTACAACAGGGCATGCTCTTGTGGAAGGGGATAGACAATACAACTAGAATGCCCTATGTGGCAACAAACAATAAACAGGTAAGCAATGGACTACTTATAGTATGTTGTGTGGGGGAATTGGCATGTGAATACTAAGTTTTACAAGGCATGGGGAAATTAAAAACTATAAATGAATAACATTGGCATCATGTTTTCAGTAACATACATATTATAAAGTTGGGTTACAATATATATTATATATATAATATAAATATAATTATTTTAAAATATATATAATGTATATAATATATATATATATATATATATATATTATTATAATATATTTATATTATGTGGGGTGTGTGTGGGTGTGGGGGTGTGTTGTGTGTGTGTGTGTGTGTGTATGAGTTAGTATGTATATATATACATATGTATATGTTTGTGGTATTATATATATATATATATATATAATATTATATATATATTTATTTTATATATATATGTGTGGGTGTGTGTGTAATGTGTGTGTTGTGGGTTTGTGTAAATGTGTGTGTGTGTGGTGTTGTGTGTGTGTTTGTCTGTGTGTGTGTGGTCCTGTGTGTTGTGTGGTGTGGTGTTGTGTGTGTGTGGTGTTGTGGTGTGTGTGTGTGTGTGTGTGATTATTTTATTATAATATATATATATATATATATATATATATATATATATCAATTATATTATTTTTATATATATATATATATAATATTTATATATATTATATATATATATTATATATTAGATATATTTTGTATTATATATTATATATTATATTATCATTGTTAATAGTGTATTCTTCTCTCTCTCTCTTTCGTTCTCATCTTCTTCTCTCTCTCTCTCTCTCTCTCTCTCTCACTCTCTCTCTCTCTCTCTTTTCTCTCTCTCTCTCTCTCTCTCTTCTCTCTCTCTCTTTTTTCTCTTTCGTTCTTCTCTCTTTTCTTCATCTATCATCTATCTCTTACACCATACCCACAACCTGTACATTAGCACAGCTACGAAGCGCACCCCGTACCAAACGGCAACAGGGAACTACTTTTTTTTTTTTTTTTTTTAAACCAAACAAAAGTGCTGAAAGGCCTAACCCTCATCATTATTTTTTCTTCTTTCTATTTTTCCTTTGCAGTTACTCAGCTAGATGAGAGCTTTGTGTTCATGAGACCCCGCCCTTCTACCTGTTTATTATCTATCTTCAAACCTTTTTTAACGTTTTTCTTTTGCATTTCTCTATTTCTTTTTTTTCTTTTTTTTCTTTTTTTCTTTTTTTTCTTTTCTTTTTTTTAAAATCTCTCTGTTCCATTTATCATCTCTGCGTCATTGCCTTCTTCTTTTCTTTAACGTGTCCCTGTAAATATTCCTTTCCATTAATATTTTTTTTTCTTTTACCTAAAACAATTTCCGCACCCTCTTTTACATGTTCCACTCTCTTCGCGTTCAACGTTGCCTACGCCTTCTCCCCCGTCCGCATGTCATTTTTCCCCCACAGCTGCGATTTTTCCCTTTCGCACGTGTCTTTTTTTCCCCTTTCCACCTGTCTTTTCCTCGCACCCTTCTGCCACCCTCTCGCGCCACCCTTCCGTTCTGTAAATCTCCTCTCTTTCCCATCATCTCTCGCTTCTTTTACTTTCCTCTTCGTCCTCTGTCTCCCCATGCTCTGGTTGTTGCTCTTGCTATCTCTCTGTCTCTTTGTTGTCTGTCTTCCGATAGTGCCTCTCTCTCTCTTCTCCTCTCTCTCTCATCTCTCCTTTTCCCCCTCTCTCTCTCTCTCTTCGCCCTCTTTTCTCTCTCTCTCTCTTTTTTCCTCTCCTCTCTCCTCTCTTTCTCTCTCTCTCTCCCCTTTCTCTTCTCTCTCTCTCACTCACTCATTCACCTTTTTTTTTTGTCTATCTGTTTGTCCCCCTATCTCTATCCCCCCCCTTTTTCCCTCTCTCCCTCCCTCCCTCCCTCTCTCTCTCTCTCTCCTCTCTCTCTCTTCTCTCTCTCTCTCCTCTCTCCCTCATTCTCTCCGTCCTTTTTTCTCTTTCCCCTTCCCTTCCTCCCTCTCTCCTTCTCTCCCTCCTTTTTTCCCTCTCTCATTCTTCTTTCCTTCTCTCTCTCCCTCTCTCCCCCTTCTCCTTTCCTCTTTCCATTTCTCTCCTCCCTTCCTTTTTTCCCCTTTTTCCCCTATTTCCCTCCTCCTTCTGTCCCTCTCCCCCCCTATCTCTCTCCTCCTCTCTCTCCCTCCTTCCCTTCACCCCTGCCTCCCTCCCTCCCTCCCTCCTCCTCTCTTCCCTCCTTTCCCTCTGCCCCCTCTCTCCTCCCCCGCCCACCAGAGCTATTACTTGCTTCCCTCCCTCTCCTTCATTCTCTTCTCGTTTCGGGCACGGCTCATCGCACTCTGCCCTTCCTTCTTCCCGTTCTACTTTCAAGTTTCGGTCTTTCGTTCCCGGTCCCTTCCCCTCCTTGCTTTATTCAAGCTTATCACAGTTTTGACCCTTTCCCCCTTCTCTTTTTCTTCTCCTTTTATAGCCCTGCTTAGCAAAAGAGATATCTTTTTAGAATCGGAATTCTTACTTTAGGCAAGGCTTGAGGTCGGCAGATTCAACTCACGTTTTAAAATAGACCCCTTCTTGGTTCTATAGACTCCTCCTCCTCGTTCCTCCCTTCATCCTAGAGACTCCCCCTTTCTTTTTCAAATCCTCGAGTTTTTTTCTCACTCCCTTAGGGCCAATAACATTCTCGTCTCCCCGAAACCCTCTGCAATGCCCACTCTTCATCCAGATTTCAAACCTTTTTCCCAAGCACTTCGCAGTGTTTTCTTCCGTCCCTCTCTCTTCTGACTTTTTTTTTCTCTGCTTTTCTTTTCTTTTCCATGCTTCTTTTTCCCTTTCTTCTTTTTCTTCTTTCCTCGTCTCTCCTTCCTTCCTTCTTCTTTTTTTCCTTTTCTCTCCTCTTCTTCCTATTACTCTTTTCATCAACATCTCTTCCTCTTCTCTAGAATTTTGCTTCCCCCTTACTTCTCTCTCCTTTCCCCTTCCTCTCGACCTCTCCTCTACCCCCGGCCTCGCTTCTCTTCCCTGAAGGTTCCCTTTTCCCTTTTTTTTCCTTTTTTTTTCCTTTCTTTCTTTTTTGACAGGAATTGTTGCGTATGGATCATCCCTTTTTTGTCCCTTTCCCCCCCTACACTAGTTTTGGGTTTCCTCGAGTGTGCACGTTATCTCCTAACAAAGCCTCTTTGCCTTTCGTGATTTTCTGCTGGTGCATTTACCTCTTGTCTCTAAACTATTTTTCCCTTTTCTTGTTGTTCACATTTTTAAAAAATTTATTCGTAATGCAGTGATACTGAGTAATTGCTATATCTGTTTAATAATTTTATTTCATTTCTATTCATCCACTTTTTACAAAACAAGCATTCAAAATGTCCCTTTCTCTTTTTTTATATATACAGACTCGATTCTTTTCATGCAAACTATTGAACTTGAAACCTACTCTTAATCGAATACAACAATTCTGAAATCAAACCATTCCTCCAGTGTACAAAAATACTTCTCCTGCCGTATCACACAATACCTACTATTTACTACTCTCTCATACAATACCGACAGAATAATGCCTTACCACATAACACTCTACCCCATCACATTCAACTTACCTCGACTGTACGCGTCCTAGCTCTTGAATCCTCGCGTGTGCTTCTCTCATCCCCAAGAGAGAAGGTGACTGCTCTGGGCTGGCCGTGTGACCCTCAACTACACCTTGCATGATCATTCCATTATCCTAATTCCCCATATTGTCACGCGTCGTTTGCACTCGAAGCTCGTTGCTGCATGTTTTAGAGTGTTTGCTAAGCCGGAGAAATCGTTTCATGCACTTGAGCTGTTTCAACTTCTGGGTATGCCGTGTTATGTGGGATTAGATGTAGCCGTATATAACTGTGATAACACACACACACACAAAAAAAAAAAAAAAAAAAACATACACACAAATACACACGCACACACACACACCCACACACACACCCCACACACACACACACACACCACACATATATATATATAAAATATATATATGAATTATATATCTATATAATTAAAAATATATTATATATGTATATCTATATTTTAAATATATACATATATATATATATTTGGTGAAAATATATATATAGATATTTTTATATATTAAAATATAAAATATATTTTAATTATATTATTATATAAAATATATAAAATAATACGTTTTGTATATATGAACAATACATCAAACGTGTACTCAAGATAAAAATAACACCACAAATGAAATGAATTTGAATCATGACGTTACAAATTTAACATTTCCTCATCTCAAAAAAAGGACAAATTACTGAAATGGATATACAAAGAAATGTTGACAAGATTAATTGTGATAGACAGAATTCGGTGTTGCCTCGTTGTTTCTTAAGGCATTAAGGGTGTTAATACGAATTCAAACGATCGAAAGCTCGACATCATTTCCCGAACGTTTACATGAATAGAGTCCGTCTCTTTTTTCTTTTTTCTTTCTTTTTCTTTTCTTTTTTTTCTTTTTCTTTTTCTATTATTTTATGATCAGGCACATTCATCTGCGAAATCGAAATTTTTAAAATCACACACACACACACACAAACACACACACACACAAACACACACACACACCCCACACACACACACACACACACACCCCACACACACACACCACACACACACACACACACCACACCCCACAAAACATATATATATTTGTGGTGTGGGGTGTGTGCGCGCGCATGATGTTTTAAAACAGTTATCGTTGCCCTCTCCCTTCTCCCTCCTCCCCCACCTCCGCCCAACACCCGAGCGGAAGCGGAGCAAGCAGGAAGCGAGAATATGAGCCTGGTTTTTGAAAAATAAATAGAAAAAAATCATTACTTTTATGACCAAGAATTCTTACAAGACTATCTTGCACCACCTTGTAGAGTAAACTAAGTGTCATAGTGAGTTCTTTTAAACTGAATTTTTTGGGGCGGCCCTCAGTTCAGCCCTGGTTCTGAGAGTAGTCGTTTGGTAGTCGATTAATGAAAATATTAATCGGTTACTGAGGGAATTTTTACGCGGTAATCGATGTAATTTGGTAACTAGTAATCGGTTACGCCCATATTACTATATATATATATATTATATATATATATATATATATATATATATATATATTATATTATATATATAAAATGTATTTTAAAAAATTAAAACACAAGATGTATTTAGCAGCTTTGTAAACAACAAAAGGTTATTTATCAACAGCTGCTAATTCCACACTCTAACCGACCCTTTGCCCCCCCCCATCTTCCCTTGGGCCTTTTTGAACCGCATAGACATAAAACCTTTTTGGAATCATGACGATCCCGAGATTGAAAATATGTCCTTCATCTGGTGCTTGAACTTCCAGCATTGGGTTTATTTTGAGTTTATAGTACACAAATATTGTGAATTCAATCTCTTCATACTTTGTGAAATTTGGAAATAATTTATATTTCCATAAATATCAAGAACATAGTTTTCATGTTGTGAGAGTTTGAAAACAGTGTCTTCATACATGTATATGTATTTATGTGTGTGTGTGTGTGTGTGGTGGTTGTTGTGGGGTGTGTGTTGTTTGTGTGTGTGTTTGTGGTTGAAAAAGGTATGAATGAAAATAAATATCTTCAGCGTATGGTGAAAAAGCGACCTTCTGTGGACGATGACAAGGATATTATCTACGTAACGAAGCCAGGCAAAATAAACGGCCGACATGGGTACTTGCTTTGTTACATAGATTATGTCCTCATCACCGTCCCCAGAAGGGCGTGCTTACACCATACACTGACGCAGCTTAACTCCGTCCATAAGTTAATCCCGCTCACCGTGGAGGAAATAGACGATGAGAAATTTCCTTCCTGGACAAATCTGATCCATCGGGGTGACGACCGGGCCTACGTTTCTTTGTACATAAGTCCCAGTAATAATACAAAATCTGAGGTTTTGATTGGGTTCTTCCTCAGAGCACTGAGGATCTGCAGCCCTGAATTTCTGAGGCTGAGGATGCCTATGTAATTAATTCTTTCATGAAACATAAATATCCCAAACGCTTCCTGCTAAACCTCACAAGATGGTGGAAAACAAGATCAGACCCTGCACCCTCTTCTAATTTTCTCGTTCACCGTCATTAACATTACCCTGGCGATAAGCAGGTGCTTTGGCAGTAAAATGAAAATCACCGGCACACCCGTGAAAAGATACATGACTTAATACTAGATAGAAAGCAGCCCGCAAACGACCCCAACGTGCTTTATATCGCATACCCCGCAGCAGATGCGATAAGGGATAATTTGGTGAAACGGAACGTGGTTTCAACAAAAGGACCAGCGAAAATCGAGCTGACGTCTATTACCAAGAACTTCCAACGTCAACTGGAAGGAAGTAGGAGTAATCCAAGGAAAGGGTTTAATAAACAAAAAAGAAAAAAATGTGGAAGCTGCATACATCACGATGGAGAAAATGTAAACAGCATCAAGCAGCTTTAAATTATCCAAGGCCACGGGAACAATTATGTGTGAAATAAGTGTCAACGATTCGTCTGATACATATGCTCTGTAGTTTGTGTGATGTAGTTTTGTGATGATGTGACGAAGATATATTCGAAACCGGTTAGTACATCTCTTTTATTGTGAAAATATTCATTTTTATTCATAAACACAATGAATAGGGTTTTATAATATATATATAATATATATTATATATATATATATATATATATATATATATATATATTTTTATAAATAAATGATATATTATATATATTATATATATATATATATATATTTTATATATAATATATATGTATATTAATAAGATAGATAGATAGATAGATAGATAAGATAGATAGAAAAGTAGATAGTGGATAATGGATATATATATTATATATATATAATATTATTATATATATTATATATATTACATAAATAAATTTATATATATATATTATATAGATAATAGATAGATAGTAGATAAGAAGTTGGTGTACACTTCATATGTCCCGGTGAGTGATATACAACACAGCTTGGGAAAGTCCTGATCTTTCCGTTGCTAGTGAAAAACGGGAGAAATAAAGCGATAGGGTTTGTTCTACATGATGCACATTTTATTTACTTTTATGTTTTGCCTGATCTGATTAGCTATGTAGCTATCTGTGTGTGTGTCTCTCTCCTCTTTCTCTTTTTTCTCTACGTTTTTCCCTCTGTCTCTCTCCCTTGCGTTTCACTTTCCCGGACGTTCTTCTGTAAATTGTGAATCTAATTTTTAACTTCCCCCTCTGTATGTATATACCCGTGTAGCTTTGTGTCTCTTTTTTTCTTTCTTTCTCTCTTTCTTTCCCTCCCCCTCTTCTTTCTTCTTCATTTCCTCTCTTTCTCCCCACTCCCCCTCCTCCTTCTCTCCCTTCTCTCTCTGTCTCTGTATTTTCTTCTTCCTCTTCCTCTCCTCTCCTATCCTTTACTCTCTTCTCCTCTTCTCTCCTCTCCTCTCCTCTCCTCTCCTCTCCTCTGCTCTCCCTCCCCCTCTCCATCCCCCCTCTCTCTCTCTCTCTCTCCCTCTCTCTCTCTCTCTCTCTTCTCCTCTCCTCTCTCTCTCTCTCCCTCCTCTCTCTTCTCTCTCTCTCCTCTCTTCTCCTCTCTCTCTCTCTC